>NC_141920.1:44755782-45055913 GCF_057802395.1 Ceratotherium simum simum | reverse complement strand
AGCCCCATACTTGTAGGTGGCACCCAGGAACAGGTTGAGCTACCTCCTGCAACTCCACAGAAAGTCCTGATCTGAGCAAAGTGAGGGTGCACTGCTCAGGTCCCCTTTAAGACAGGACACGCCACGCAGGTGCAAGCAGTATGGCCCGCTAGAGCCAGGGCTGGCTTCAGGGACATGTGGCCCATGCAGTCACACAGGGCCCCAGAATTAGAAAGGCCCCACACTTGGCTTAACGCTCTGCTGTCGCCGTCTTGACATTCTTAGTAACTTTTGAACAAGAGGCCCCCATTTTCATTTTGCACTAGACTCTGCAAGCTACGTCGCTGGTCCTGCTGACAGCCTCCAGCTTTACCTCCTCAGGGTCCACCTTGACTATCAAGCCAAGTTCATGTTCTTCTTGGGGCAGTGCCGGCCAATGACTGAACAAGGCAATGGTAACAATTAAGGGCCTAGACGTTTCCATCCAACGCAACACTCCTCTAATGGGCAGTCTTGGCCGCTACAGACTTTGCCAGGTCTGCATCGGAGTCTGATGACTCCCACTCCTCCCACTCCCGATCCCGCTTCCTCCCTCTTCCTTTCTCAGCTGTTACTTCCCAGCATACCTCTTGCACTCCTAACTCTGACTCAACCTCTGCTTCTTGGAGAACAGAATCTGCCACTGCAGCCGCAGCCAGAAGTGGAGCAAGAGGATGTGATGTGAGGCAACAGGAACACAGCACAGGTCACTTCCAATGCCACTCAGCCTTGTGAAACCCCCACCCCACCACCCAGCATGAGGGGCAGCAATTTGTCATGGAATTGTAAACCTGGGATGTGTCAAAGCAGGAGAGCCCCCCAACATCTCAATGTCCACCAACCTTCACCTAATCTTTACCGCATGGCTTGGATCAGACATCTGGGTGTTTGCTTCAGTTTCCCATTTGGCACTTCAGTTCTGTTGAGACAAGAGCTGTGCCGTGCATGGCAGGTCTCTGGGTTAATGTAACCCCACTCCCTCATCTGAGCTGGGACCCTGCCTAATTCTTGCCAACCTCCCTCCCTGTGCTACAGAGGGAGAATCGATGAAAACCATTAATTGCACAGTCCAGCAGACTTGGACATTTGAAAAAGCCTCAGTCCAACACTTTTGTGACATGCAACACTCCAAATACCTCACAGAGGACACGATTGCCCATCATTTCTCATATAATATTTCTCTTGTTCAGCTGAGAACTTTTATCTTCTCTCCACCTACATGACCAACACTAGCTAATGACTTTTTCTTGAGCCATTTTTCACAGAAAAATAAAATTTATGTCTCTCCACACAAGTTACAGCATGGGTGACAAGGCAAAATCATGTTATTACACACCACGTGACCGGTAAATCCATGCATGTACAAACTCTACACTGATTTAAATAAGCAAGGAGTATAAATATCCCCTCCACATCTAACTAAGCCCTAACCATAAATCTAATGAATATATGTATGCACACACTATATGCACCTGTATTTGCAAATATGTATAGATGCTACTGAATTCTCAGTATGTGTAGCAGACTCTCCTGCTGTCCTGCCCCAGAGCCCCTCAGCTAACCTCTTGAGTTTACCTGCAGCTGTGGTGGAGAGTTCCTGTGCACACTAGTAGCATCCCACCTGAAGCACCTGTGTCTTTCAGCTTCTCTGCCCGAGATCTTTCTCTAGCACCAGGGGACCTTGCTCAGACAGTGCTCAGGGCAACCCAGAGTGTTAAGGGATCCAGAGTGCTAAGGGATCCAGAGTGCTAAGGGATACCAAGCAACTTCAACCAATAAGAGAAGACGGTGGATCATCGCTCCAGCTTCCCCATCCCTCAACCTCTCAATGGGTCAACTCTGTGGTATAATCTATACACTAGTGGTTCCCAAACTTCAGTGAGCATCAGAATCACCTGGAAGACTTCAATAACATGGATTGCTGAGTCCCACCACCAGAGCTTGGGCTCAGTAGGTATGGGGTGGATACTTGAGGATTTGCATTTCTAACAAGCTCCCAGGCAATGCCCGTGCTGTTGGTTCAGAGGTCATTCCTTGAGAAGCAGTTCTTCAGGGGATCTCCAGTAGAAAGGAGCCCCTGTTGCCCACAGAGGCAGCCCTGCTCTGTAGCACACACTTTATTGGCTTCTCTCTCTTTCCAGTCGCATTCCCCACTCCCTCATCTGGGCTCCTTGAAATCACCTCCCAGATAAACTCCCAGAGCTCAAGTCCTTGTCTCCGAGTGTCTGCTTTTGGTGGAACACAAGTAGAACACCATGATTTTACATAGTCTTTCAACTGAAAAGTACAACTACTAGTGTGGGATTCCTGAAGGAGGTCCTGACACCCAAAAATATTGAAGACCACTGATTTAGATAAAGTTTCCATTTTACACATAGTCCATAAACGTTTATGGTCTTAATAACGGAGATTCCGACCAGGATCCAGAACTCCTAGACTTTCACTCTCTCACACTGCCTCCTTAGAAAGTAATGTCTTCCTGATGCCATTTGTCGAATCACGGCCACCTGCATGATCAAAGGATCGTGTGTGTGTGTGTGTGTGTGTGTGTGTGAGAGAGAGAGAGAGAGATTCTGGTGGGGGCACAGAACAAGATAGAGGGAGAGAACACTCATTCAGTCATCCTTTGTCAGTTTTCCCAGGATTTCCTTCTTTTATACCCCAAATGGAGCCTTGATTTTCAAGGTCCTGGGGCCTTATTTTCTGCCTAAACCACATTTCCTTTTGCTTTCTATTGAGGTATAATTGACATATAACATTATATTAGTTTCAGGTGCACAACAAAATAATTTGATATGTGTGTATATTGCAAAATGATCACTACATTAAGTCTGGTTAATATCTGTCATCATACATAGTTACAAAAATTTATTTTTCTTGTGATTACTTTTAAGATCTACTCTTTTAGCAACTTTTAAATATGCAATACAGTATTATTAACTATATTCACCATGCTGTACATTACATCCCCATGACATTTATTTTATAACTGGAAGTTTGTACTTTTTGACCCCCTTCACCCATTTCACTCACCCCCCTACTCCCACCTGTGGTAATCACCAATCTGTTCTCTCTATTTATGAGTTTGGTTTTTTTCTTTTTTAATTCCGCATATAAGTGAGATCATACAGTATTTGTCTTTCTCTGTGTGACTTGTTTTGCTTAGCATAATGTCTCTAGGGTTCATCCATGTTGCATATATCGTAGTTTCAGTCCTTTTTGTGGCTGACTAGTATTCCATTGTATGTGTATATATATATATATACAGACACACACACACGACATTTTCTTTATCTATACATCAGTCAATGAACACTTAGGTAGTTTCCATGTCTTGGCTATCATGCATAATGCTGCTGTGAACAGGGGGGTGCAGATATCTTTTCAAGACAGTAATTTCATTTCCTTCAGATATATACCTAGAAGTGGAATTGCTGGATCATATGGTAGTTCTATTTTTAATTTTTTGAGGAACTTCCATACTGCTTTCCATAGCGGCTGCACATTTCCCATTTTCATTTTTCTGGGTGGCACCTGGATTCTCTCTGTCTCACCCTGAAATAGCAGGTACTCCGGGTCCTCCCCATCAAGGAAGCGGATCCATGCTGTCCCTCCTTGGCACTAAGCCTATTTCTGTGCATCTGAATGCATCAGTGGGGTAGAAGGACGCAGTCGTGCTGTCCTCCTCCAGTCTGCTGGCTGTAGACTAAGTAAAGACAGCTGTGAAATTCCCTCTGACGCGGCTTACACAGAACCTCCTACACATTTGCAGACAGCGGAGCAAGTAGTAGAATGCAAGAAGAAACAACTTACAAAGGAAGAAATACAAATATCATGTCTAGTTGCTGTAAAGCTGGGAGTGAAAACTGACCAGCCAGGACCTCTGAAATCCCCACCAGCTGCGTTCCGGGCAAAGCAGCGAGTCTCCCCAGTAGCTCTGAGGGCCTCCATCTGGCTGCTTCCCTTGGGCTACCTCTAGGACACTGTGCCCTGTTTTCCACTGCTCTCTCCATGATCTGTAACTCATCTGACATTTGAGAGTTTGTTTTTTGTAAGCGTTCTTCTGGACATGTTATCCTGTGCTGCCATCTGCTTGTGTCCATGGCCTCCACCTCCATCAATATGTCCACTGGCTTTTAAAGTGCTCGTCCTTTTAGGAGCTGCCAAGGAACATTGTTTTGGGGCCTTGCTGCCTCCAATTTTCCCCTCATAAATTAAGAAATATATTGTCAAGTTCAAAGACATCACCATTGTCCCACGAGAAATGGTCTATTTGGAGCCACTGACCTTGACCGAACGTAGAATTTGTTTCCCAGCAGGCCACCCAAGTGACCCTGAGATAGACTGGATAATGACCCCCCAATATGACCACACCCACATCTCTGGAACCTGTGAATGTTACCTTACATGGCAAAAGGTACTTAGCAGATATGATTAGGTTAAGGGCCTTGAAATGGGGAGATTATCCCAGACTATCCACGTGGACCCAGATGTAATCATAATGATCCTTCTAAGAGAGGCAGGAGAGTCAGTCAGAGAAGATGACATGATGACAGAAGCAGAGATAGCAGTGATGCCCTTTGAAAATGGAAGGAGGGGCCACAAGCCAAGAAACACAGGTGGCATCTAGAAGCAGAAAAAGTAAGGAAACAGATTCTTCTCTCAGAGCCTCCAGGAGGAACCAGCACTGCTGACACCTTGACTTGAGCCTGATGAGACTGATTTCAGACTTCTGACGTCCAGAACTATCAGAGAATAAATTTGTGTTGTTTTAAGCCACTATGGTTGTGATGATTTGTCACAGCAGCAATAGGAAACTAATAAAAACCTCTGTAATACCTCTTCATAGGATGCTTACTTTCCAATTATATGCTTGGAAGAAATAAGTAAACTCTGAATAGTGTATCTTGGGGCAGCAGTACTAACTGCTATATGCACTTCCCCTGTCTACTCGAATGACATAAAAAACCTTGTCCTACTCATTCTGATTCAATCAGAAAGGTGTTTTGTTTGTTTGTTTTGTTTTGTTTTGTTTTGTTTTTGTGAGGAAGATCAGCCCTGAGCCAACATCCGTGCTAATCCTCCTCTTTTTGCTGAGGAAGACCGGCCCTGAGCTAACATCTATTGCCAATCTTCCTTTTTTTTTCCCCAAAGCCCCAGTAGATAGTTGTATGTCATAGCTGCACATCCTTCTAGTTGCTGTATGTGGGACGCGGCCTCAGCATGGCCTGAGAAGCGGTGCGTCGGTGCGCGCCCGGGATCTGAACCCGGGCTGCCAGTAGCGGAGCACACGCACTTAACTGCTAAGCCACGGGGCCGACCCAGAAAGGTGTTTTTTAATTGCCCCCTGATGAAGCAGTTGACTTTCAAAGCAGGGACCTGTTCCCAGGGCATGTTTCTGTTTTCATTTATACCCCAATCATGGTGATAAATCATTGCCAACCGCTTCTTCTCCCAATAAAATGAAGCAGCAGAGACACAATGACATACATACGGAGCGATCAGCAGCAACATTTCTGCAGAAAAACCCAAACAGGCATGTTGCCCCTCAAGCCTGCAGAAGCCTATGTATGATATCGTTCAGATTTCCCTCAATAGCCAATCCCATCTCTGCACAAGTGGTCGCTGTGCTCTGGGGCTAAAAAGGGAGAAACTAGAGGCAGGGAAATCTTCATGGCTATCGCCTCTTTTTCAAAAAACAATCAGACCATCCTTTTCCTGAAAAATGAGGCCATTCTTGTCCTAGGAAATTAATGACCATAGTCAGTACCAGCAGGGATCCATAGGTGTGCTAATTGGTTCATCAAAATGCCCATTGATCTCCCACATAACTAACCCCTGGCCAGCATCCCTTCCAAAGGTGATGTCTTCAAGCCTCCTTTCCCACAGGAATAATGTACATCCTACTGAACATATGTTGATTCTTCTCCATTTCTTTCCTACTCCTACTTCCTCTCTGGAAAGAGAGATACTTATTTGTCAGAGTCTGGCCAGTCAACTTTTGCTCACCCAGAAGCTGGGCACCAGTAACATGAGCTGCCAAGATGCCACTGTCACTGCACGGAGAAGACATCAATCCTTGATTGTCAAAGGAGGGGGAGTCAGTACCTGTAGTTAGGGTGACAAAACACTTCAGTTTGCCTGGGAGAATCAGAGTTTGTGCCTGTAGTCCTTGCATAATTACTAATGGTGCCCCCGTCTTTAACTCTCAAAAGTGCTCTGGGTGGATGATAAATTTATGATCATCCTGACTAGAGCTGTTCTCTGAGGTCTTGGTCTGGTGGAATGGTCCAGAAAGGCAACATGCTGTCAATCAATAGCTGAATATTCACCTGGCCCCCACTCCCAGAGGATGCCCTGACTCAGTGCAGCACAGACTTTAATTTGATTCAGCCTCTCAAGATGCCAACAGTGCTTGTGGGCAACTTTTTCCAGATGCCTGCCCAGGAGGTTTGGATTTATGACCCCATCGAAGCATCTAAACACCATTTCCTAAAAACAAAGTGATATCCCTACCTTATAGCAGATTCCCAAATAAATTTCAGAAGAGTTAAATGTAGGAGATAAAACTATAATAGAATTAGTAGAGATCCATATAATTTTGGGTAGAGAAGTTTTATCTATGTACCAAAAGATGAAACTATGAAAGAAAAGATAAATCTGATTACATCAAAGTTAAGTTTTTCTGAATGGTCAAAACACACCCATAAACACAAAGCTAAAAGTCAAATTCAATCCAGGAAAAAAAAGATGAGCAACATAGAGGAGAGACAATTGGTTGATATTTAAAGATAATTCAACTAACAAGATTTTCCTATTAATTGGCACTGCCAATTAGGTGTAGCCTATGTAGGGGAGGAAGAACTATTCCTCTATCCTCTAGGTACTTCTGGCTGGTCTACAAATTAAATTGACATGAGACAGAATAACAAGAGAAAATCAAACAAAGCTTAATAACATGTACACGTGGGAGAAATCCAGGAAAACTGTGTAACTTGCCAAAATAGCTGAAACCGTCACCTTAAATACCATCTTCAGCTAAAGACAAAGGAGGATGTTGGGGGTAGTGGTGTGGGACTTCAAAGAGGAGGAAGGCAATTTACACAGAGATGGAAAAGCAAATGTTTGATAAACAAGTGTTTGCTGGGCCATCTATAGACAATGTGACCCGAGAAACAAAACTTGGATAAAAATGGGTTTAGCAAGGAACCTCTCAGTCTACCAATACCCAGAGTTATCTATGGTGAGGGCCTGTCCTGGGACAAGCCTTCTATCTTAAATTCTTTTAGGCAGTTAGGGGTAAGGTCAAAGTTTATTTTAGAGACTTTTGTTCTTAAAAATAATCAAGTCAAAGAGACACATTTTGGGGTGGCCAATTCTGATCCCCCACACCTATGGTATAAAAATAATAGCTAACACATATTTAGCCTTTAAAAATCAATATTTTTCTGCAGGAGATATTGAATAATGTCTAAATTTTGAAAACTTGCTTGTATAATGGAGAATTACAACTTTGTAGACATTTTGAAATAAAAATTGATCGATGTTTCAAAAAAAAATCAAGTTTTAAAACCCAAAAAGGAAAAAAGGGCAAATAAATAAACAACTTACAAAGGAAGAAATACAAATATCAAATTGAGCATATCCTGTCTCTGGTAATCAAAGAATGCAAACCAATATGACACACCATTTTCCATCTGTCATTTTCACGATGATTCCTAGTGCTGATGAAGAGCTGGGTGAACAAGCTCTCTCTCACACACACTCAGAAGGACCAGATGTTGAGTCAACCTTTCTGGAGAGCAGTATGAGTATATCTCAAAGCCTCGTGTCCTTGCACACCCATTGATTTCTCATTTGAGCCGTTTGTGCATAGTCACATGGTCACCCCAGTGCAAGTCAGGCAGATCTCCAAAAAGCCAGGCCTCACCCCAAAATTACTATGAGCAAACGAACAGTTGCCTCTTGAGGAGTCCAGTTCTAACTTTGAAAAGTCATCAAGTTCAGGACTTCCCAAATACAGAAACTCGCTTAGAAGATAACCCCTCACTGCCTGCCTCCAATGCCACTTCTTTCTGTGGTAACCATGGTTGCAGACTGCCTCATTTCCCCCCTCCCTCCCTCTTGGGGTTGAGGTTAAAAACAAGTTTGCTAGTTCACCAAGCTGACAGACAGTAAAGCACACCAACCTAAGTCATTCCCCTGCTTTGAATTCACACTACAGATATCCTGTAGACACAGGATGTGGGTTCCAGGAGCAGCCACATCATCTGGGAAAGGAGATGTGGGCCAGTGGGGAGTCAGCCCAGATTTGCACCATCCTGGCCTGGGCAGCCCAGAGCTCAGGAGGACTGATGCCCCTGTGAGTTCGCCCAGCCCTGTGGCTGGGAGCAAGGTGCAAGGAAGGCAGAGGCAAGTATTTGATAAACAAATCAGCTTGAAAGCCTGAAGGAGAGGAATCTGTGGGGGAAGGAACAGCGAGCCTGGGCTCTGGGTGCCGCCCAGGGAGTTCTCATTTCCCTCCATTCATCCCCTGCCATTGTTGCTGATTACGGTTTTTGCTCCCGTCCATCTCACATCCTTACGTTAATCCTTCCAATTTGGGGCAATTTTATCATATTGTGTTTGCTAATTTCCCATTTAGAGCAACACGCAGGCAGGTTCCCACTGCTTCCTGGATGGCTCAGAAGCCAGCTGAACAGTCAAGACGTGGGAATTCTTTGCTTCTTCAGTCTGCATTTTGTGAAACCACTATTAGCTTTGAAATATAGACATTCCAGAAGCAGGAGAGCAGCTGCTTCCATAGAAAATGCAACAAAGGAGTCAGGACAGAGGAAGCAGTGTTGAGAGAGGAGTGGTACCAGATAAACTACTAATTTTGGCTCTCAGCTGAGAGATAGACATGAGGGCAGAAGCAACTGTTTTGCTACTTTCTTCTTTCCCTTATTAAGCTCAATAACAAACAAGTCTTTCCTTGTCCCCTCCTACCAAGAAATGAGGTTAGTGATGGGGGCCATGCAGAGCCTGATGTGACCCAAATAGTCACCCACCCACCATGCCCTTGGAAGACATTGCTGGGCTGCCAAAGGTCAGTGTATCGGTTACAAATTTCTCTAAAACAATAACAACTTATTTAGTTCACAATTCTGTAGGTCAGAAACGTAGTCTGGGCCCAGCTGGGCGGTGCTTCTGATCTCAACTGGATGCCCTCATGTGTCTGCAGCCAGTTGCAAGTGGCTTTGCTGATCTCATCTGGGCTCTCTCCTGGGACAACTTGGCTTGGATGCATTAGGTCCCCCATACCCCAGGAGGTCAGCCCTGGCTTATTTATAGGGGGGAGGCAGGGGTCTGAAGAAAGCAAGTAGAAGCATGCATGGCCTCTTGAGGCACGGGCCCAGATCTGGCCCACCATCTGCTCCACTTCACTCTGTTGGTTAAGCAAGTCAAACAGATTCAAGGGGTATGGAAATAGACTCCCCTCTCGATGAGAGGAGCTGTGAAGTCACATTGCAAGAGACATGGATACAGCAAGGAATGAATGAGAGTGGCTCTTTTTACAGTCTTGGCAACCTTCCATAGCTTGCCACAGGGATCCTTTTCCTGGTCCTCATATAGTCCAGTAGCTATGAAAATGGACTTAAGATATCTTTCATAAGGCAGTTTTTGTCAAAGAACACCCCAGGACTGGCCCCTCCACATGGGCTTAAATTCAAGGTGCTCCTCCATCATAATACCCATGGGACAGCTTTTCAATCTCAACACCATCAACTGGGGAAGCAGCAATTTTGCAAGACCCAAGTCTGGGCAGAGAAGGGTCCTAAGGGTCCAGCAAAAATAGGGGACAGAAACTAACTTTGAGTAGTTTAAGAAAGGAGTTTACTAAAGTGGGAAGGATTAAAGGAATAAAGATAGGGCCTGTTGAAGCACCCAGAGACTAGCAGTGGCAGGAAGTCATCGCCACCCTAGGCCTAAACTGGAGCCCTGTAGGAGGGGCCACTGGACAGGAACCACAGCCATGGAAAGACACAGCCGCTTCCAAAAAGTTGGCCCCAGGCAGGCACAAAGGAGGGAAGAAGTACTTGGACCTCTGTCTTCTCTTTTCCTTCTGGTGCCGCCCAGCGACCAAACCCAACTGGAAGCCTGAAGGCAAGAGAGTCCAGTGATGTGGTCCAGCCTCTCAGGAGACTCATCAGGACAGAGAAGGATGAAGAATGGTTGGAGGGTGGCGGGGAATGAATAACACAGCGCCACTGCTGCTGACCACCACTGGACAGTGACATGAGCCAGGGTGGACACTGCTGTTGGAACCACCATCACTGTGGCTTCAGGGAATGGGGTAGCTCTCATCACTGCTGCCTCCACCCTTCCAGGATGGACTCCGCCCAGCTTCTTCTTCTCTCCAGCACTAGCTCCCAGGCCAAGGTCTGAAAACGGAGGTGGTGACTCCGAGCTGGCAGGGTCTAAGGCACACGCCTGCACGCTGGCTGCAAAGAGGGTAGAAACCCTAGCACCGAACATTCTTAGTGACAACATTTGGGGGTTAGGTTCTATATTCTGCCAAGACAAACAAGGTGGAATAGCCTTCAAACCCAGAAAGGAGATGGCGCTAATGCTGAACAGCCAAGGGAATGACCTCTACACGAGCCCCTTGGGCGGCTGGCTGTGCATCTGCTATCTGCTGCAGGCCAGTCGCACACGCTCCCTCCACCCCAGCCTTGAGATTGCACAGGGACAGTGGAGCCTGTGATGGTGGCTTCTCAGTCATAACCCGTCTGCAGATGCCCAGGTCCTTTTGTTGCAGCAGGAGTCTCTTTCATGCCTCCTCACCACCTGGAGGTCCCTCAGGGTTCACTGGTGGGAATGGGGCTGTAGGTGCACCAGGAGGGAGCAGCCGCCCTTCAAAGGAAATGTAAATGGTCTTTTGATAGGAGACCTAAGAAAATAAAAGTAATTATGCAACGCTCTGCTAGAGTGGCACAGCCCCTGGGAAACCAGAACACATTCATCTTTTGCCTGATGAAGAGCTTCCGGAAGCTGTGCCTTCTGTCGACCAAATCCTAACATGGGCACTTGCCTCCCGCTGCCTGCCAACTGCATTCAGTGCTCATTGCAACTTCCCCAAGACAAGCCACATGTCCCCTGTCTCACCCTGACACATCACATCGGCAATGAGGGCTGACTTCGCGGGGTAGGGAGGATTTAGAGTCTGCATTCCATCCCTTTTGTGGACCTGGAATAAATGGTTTTTGGCATTCACCTAACCAGAGTTCCCTAGGAATTTGACCCTGACCTACCCTTCCACTGCAAATGTAATAGCTGGTAAGTATTGAGCGCTAACTCTGTACCCAGACCTGTTTAAGTTTTTACCTACCTAACCATATTTAGCTTTTACAACAACTCTTTTTAATGGACACTACAATTACTTTTCTTTTACAGATGAGAAACTGAGGCTCAGAGGGGTTACGGAACTCCCCAGGGTCACACAGCTGGTAAGTGGCAGAGCCATTATACGAACCCAGCCAGAGCATGAGCTTCTGACCGATAGGTACTACTGCCCATGGCAGATGGTGATCCCAACACTGCCCTGGGGCTCTGCAGGACTCCAGAGTGTCCCCTATGTCACCATATTTGCTTCAATTACATTTACCTGGTGAGAGTCTATTTTGAAAAATGATCATTGGTATGTGGTAGTATGAAAATTTTAGCCAGAATATTTTCCAGAGGAAAATGTTTGTTATTTGTTTTTCAGAGGAGGATTTGTTATTTACTATCTAGATGACTATCTGTGTAGAACTATAACATTAATTAAGCATTTACCACTGCCCCCCATGTGCTGAGGTGAGGACCTTACAGTTATCATCTCAACGAATCCCATGATAACACAAGGAGGTAAAAGATAATAATAATAATCCATTTTATAGATGAGGAAACTGAGGCTCACAAGCACCCTTCAAGTTCATTATTTTGTGCCATACACCAAAGTACATGGGAGCAGCCGCTGAGGCCCACGGAGGCCTTGACCAATCTTTATCAGATGTAGCTTTCTCTCCTCGTTCACGTCTTCCTTCCTGCTCTGCTGGTTTCTCATTGGTTCTCTCTTCTCAGTCTCTCTCTCCATCTTGCTCTCCAGTCCTGCTCTCTCCTTTGTCCCCATCTCAGGCCTCTCAGCAGCTTCCCCCAGGAAGCCTGATGTCCAGGCTCAAATGTCGAAGACCTCATTCCCAAGGGTACAGTCCCTGCTAGGAGCACCCCAAATCTCCTGTGGTGATAAGGAACAAGGAATGCTTCTTCTTGTTACCTTTCAGGAAAATGGCCATCCTGACAATATGACAAATTCAGACATAGAGACACTGAGAAGGTCTGATACTTGTTCCAAGTTATTAATAGAATCAGAAATCATACTTAAGTTAATCTTTAATTATCTAAGCTGATCAAGGTAAAAATCAATATGTACAATAGGTAAGTTACCCTCCTGGATAGGGGCTGTGGCTGGGAGTGATATTCAAAGTGCTATGTTGTATGGATTCTAACAGACACATTTTTTTCACATTTCGTCACCCCTGAAATCAAGGCTATCGTCAGTGGCATCCTCACAATTGCCGTTGGCCAGGCAGCAATGGTGACAAGCCCTTGCCTGGGCTTGTGTGATCTTGGTCATGGTTCCTCACATTGTGATCACTTCCATTGTGCATTGTGGGTTCTATGTTTGGTGGGTTCTATGTTTGGTGGGTTAAGTTTTCCTTTAAAATGTAAACTAAGAGTCACATAATATTGTGCTGTCGAGTTGATTCTGACTCCTAGCGACCCTGTGTACAGCAGAGTGGAACCCTGCCCAGCCTTTTTGTACCAGCCCTGCTGGCCTACTGGTTAAGATTTGGCACTCTCACCACTGTGGCCCGGGTTCATTTCCCAGTCAGGGAACCACATCATCCATCTACTGGTTGTCATGCTGTGGTGGCTGTGTTGCTGGGATGCTGAAAGCTATGCCACTGGTATTTCAAACACCAGCAGGGTCACCCATGGTGGACAGGTTTCACTGGAGCTTCCAGAGTAAGACCGACTAGGAAAAAGGAAGTGGCCACCCACTTCCAAAAAATTGGCCATTAAAACCCTATGAATAGCAGTAGAGCATTGCCTGATACAGCACCAGAAGGTGAGAGGATGGAGCAAAAAGACTGGGCAGGGTTCCGCTCTGCTGTCCACAGGGGCGCTAGGAGTCGGAATCCACCCTATGGCACCAACAACGAGAGGTATCTAAAAGAGCAATTCAGCCTTTTCCTACTTTTCGTTCGGATCTTTCTGGACTAATCTGATTTAGAGGGTGGAGCCTGTAGTGTGCGGTCCAGGAATCTTCTTAATGTGAAACACTTACAAGAAACCTCCTTGGACTGTGGCAATGATAGTTTCCACAGATGAGGCCAAATTTTGACTTTTATGTGTCTTCCTAGAGCTGTTAAAGGGAAAGCAGAAGAAGGAATATCAGAAGGGGCCACTCCATGGTCATGTTACACCATGAGGCCCCCATTCTGCAAGTCGATGCCATTACAGTTTATGTTCCTTGCAAGCGTGCTGCTGGGTCCTGGGGTTACAGAGCAAATAAATCCAACAGTCCTAACCTAGAGTCTTTTCTGGAGACGACTAGGACACCTCTGATCTGATCTCCCTCCTACACTGGACCAAACTTCAGGCAGTCAGTCCATAAACAAGCCCAGGAAGTTGCTTTTAATATTTTGTTCAACAAGAATATTAGCAAACTTTTTGGCAGTAACTACTAAAGCAGAGAATAGACATACTCTATGACACAGCAATTCCAACTCTGGGTGCACACCCAACAGGAGTACATACTCATGTTTACCAAAAGACAGGGGCTAGAATGTTTGGCTGCCCAAAACTAGAAAGAACTAATGCCTGTCAACAGGACAATGAATACATAGATTGTACTGTATCCACACGATCACCTACTATAAAGCAATAAAAACGAATAGTCTGCAACCACATGCAACGACATAGAAGAGTCTCACAGATGTGCGTTGAATGTGAGTGAAGTATTCACACTGAATGATGCCATTTGTATAAGTTATGTTCTAGTTATCTCTTGCTGTGTAACAAATGACCCCCAAAGTTAGTGGCTTTAAAAACAACAGTGTTGGTTTTGCTCATGAATCTGGGGCTTGGTAGGGGACAGCTCATCTCTGCCCCACTCCGAGGCAGTTGGGAGGTCTGGAAAGATGGAGGCTGCATCATCTGAAGCCTCTCGGCTCACATGTGAAATGGTTGATGCTGGCTGTCAGCCGGGACCTCAGCTGGGGCTGTTGTTGGAACACATACACACAGCCTGTGTGTGGCTGGGTTCCAAGGGTGAGCATCCCAAAAGGATCTGGGGGCAGTCAGATTGCCTTTTATAACAGCCCCAGAAGCCACATGGTGTCACTTCCACCATAGTCAGAGGTCCACACATATTCAAAGGGAGGGAACAGAGAGCCCCTCTCAATGGAAGAATGTCAGCATCACATTTTCAGAAGAGGTGGGGTGGGATATATTAGTGCAGTCGTCTTTGGAAAATACACCTGCCACAAAGTACAAAACAGGAAAAACTAATCTGTGGTCTTAGAAGGGGAGGCAGCGGTCACCCTTAGGAAGGGAGTAGTGACTAGAGGGAACGTGAGAAGGGTTTCTGGGGTGCTCATAATGTTCTATTTTTCTGATCCAGAGTGGTTCACTTTGTGAAAAGCCATCAGACTGTACTGATTTGTGGACTTGATGGACGTGTGCTCTAATCCAGTAAAAGATTTTTTTAAGAATGTTAGCAATGATATTTTGCCAAAGCTTGGTGAATTCAATGGGTGCAATCCGAAATCTCCTCGACAATAGTCCCCATCACTTCCCCTGGGATGTGATCGAGAGATGAATAAATGCGCTCTGGTTGGATGCTAGCCCTCTTATTGGGAACTCACAACTCACCAACGTGGGGCAAATGGGGTTCTTTCTCTCAGGGCCAGAGAAAGATTAAAACCTATTGTGATCGTTAACTTTTCACATCAACTTGGCTGGGCCACGGCGGCCAGATATGGGGTCAAACATCCATTATTCTGGACGTTTCTGTGAGTGCTTTTGAATGAGGTTAACATTTAAACATGTGGACTGCAAGCACAGCAGATTACTCTCCATAATGTGGGTGGGCCTCATCTGATCAGTTGAAGGCCTGAATAAAACTAAAGATTGACTCCCCTGAGCAAGAGGAAATTTTGCCAGCAGATTGCTTTTGGACTTGAACTGCAACACTGGCTCTTCCCTGAGTCTCCAGCCTGATGTCCCATCCTGCAGATTTTGGACTTACCAGCCTCCATAATTGCATGAGCCAATTCCTTAAAATAAATCTCTTATTTATACACACACACACACAAATCCTATTGGTTTTACTTCTCTGGAGCACCCTGACTAATATGCTCATATTTGTGGTGCCTGGCTTGTGTCCTTTGTTAATTAAACTGGTGTTAGCTGGGTCATCTGTGCCTCTCAGGGAGCTGGGTTAAACTTTGCCCAGCCCCAGTTTCTATGCCCTTGGGAGGTTCCAAAGCTCTCCTTATGGCCTCTCTTCATCTACCAGCTTTCTTCCAAATGCTTCTTTCTCCCTCAATACTCCCTTGTAATTCAGTCATAAGCGCAACCCCTCACAGGTTTCCATTTTTAAAAATCATTTATCTCAAGCATTTCATGAATTTATTGACTTAGTAAAAGTTTGAGAAGGTTAAAAAAAAAAAAGCATTTCTGTATTAGTCAGCTATTGCCACAATGTGCTGTGTAACAAACAATCCCAAATACAGTAAGATATAACAATAAGAATTTATTCCCTGGTCACGTATCAGTGGATTGGCTGGGATTTGGCTGACCTAATGTAGATTTGGATGGGCTTGGCACAAGCTGTGGGTTGGATCCAGGTCTGCTCCAATGTATTCCTGCACCCTTCGTCCTGCAAATACCCAAGGCACGTTTTTACCATGGTGAAAGTCAGGAGAGCAACAGAGCGAAACCCTTGCCCAAGAGCATTTCAAGCCTCTACCTAAGTCATAGCTGCTAACATCCCACTGGCCAAATCAAGTTAAATGGGCAAACCTAAGCTCAAGAAGTAGGGGTGAACACAGCCACCCCTGGCCCCATCCACGAGGCCCTGGCAAGGGTGTGGGTGCACAATACTAGAGCGGAGGGAAGAAATTACATCAATTATTCAAACTCCCACAGTGGGTCTCCTGCATCCCCCAGCCTCACGCCACCTCCTTCTCCTTCCCTCCTCCACTTCATCTCTCTCCAGAGCTTCAGGAAAAGCCTTCCCTTCATCTCGGCAGAACAGTTTCTCTTTCTTCAGACATGAAGCATTGTTTTCTTCTCCGAAGTTCCAAGCATCTCCTCAATGAAAGTGGATCTCTCCTCACACATCCCCAGGGAGCTTGCTAAGAAACTAAATTTGTCCCAAACCTATATGTAGAGGGAGCAGAGCTCGTCCGTCTGTGGCTCTGATGTGCCGACCCATCCACCACAAGACACTAAAAAGAAAAAGGAGCCATCACCTCTCTACCCTCCAACACTTTCCCAGGCAAGCGCTGAAGCCAGGGAGATGAGTATTGGATCTCCAGCTCCCAAGCCATTAAAAATAAAGAGGACAGTTCCCCTGGGGAATTGCCTGAGCCTTTTTCTGAATGCACCTCTGTCCAAAAAACAAACTTTTTTTATGGGGGTCCCAGGGGCAGTTCTTTAATGGAGCAGCAATGAAGAACAAAGCATCCGTCTGCCAGTGCTAGAGGTTATCCCTGGGCGAACCGGGGACAGTCGAGCAGAAAATGAAGCCTTTGCTCTGTCTCTTCTCCGGGCTCGATTCCCGTTAGGCCAGACCCGGGGCTCACCCTACTGAGAGGGTAGGCGTGACGAAGGCTAGGAGGGGGAGTGGGAGGCAGCCCAGCCCCCGACCCTCCCCAGGGCTGCTTTGATGCTGAATCATTTCATGATAAGGAACACAGCCACAGCTCTCCTGGGTCTGAAGCCTGATATTACTTTTTCATTTTGCTGCAGAAAAATCACTGACTTGTGTTACTAAGTTTACTTTGGAGGCGTGTGGAGAGCAGAGTGATGCAATCAGTTTATGTACAATATTTTCAGAAAGATGAAGAAAAATCAAGTATTCAGACACAGGCTACAGTCCATGACAAGGCAGCAGACTTCCGGAAGGTCATGGTTCGGGGGGACAGCAGAGCCAACCTGCGGACAGCTGTGGGTCATGGTATTGCACTGATTCTAAGACATCAATTAGGATTGTTTTCCCATCCTAACAGCTCTGAAGTTGGGATGCACCCTATTATCAAAGGTTCCTTACCACCACTTCCTCTAGGAAGCAGTCACGCAGGAGCCGTGGCCTGTGTGTGCTCAAATATTAAAAGCACCAGCATCAAAGCTTACAGAGCTGCTGTAGCCAACAGTGGAGCACTGGTTGCAGGGGGGCAAACTATGTGCTCACAGCTCTCCCAAAGCGGGGATCGGAAGCAGGCTGCCTTTCCATAATTGCAAAACCAGCTTAAGAGCCCAGAGCCAATGGCTTTAGTTCTTGTACGGATTAAATTAATAATCGCTACATCAACAAGTCTCTTGATGGCGCTGAGGATGATACCGTTGGGGGAGAGGGGAGGCCACGGGAATCAACAACTTGGAGTCAAAAGTGAATCAGAAAAATAGGACTCCGAATGTTAAGAAATTTAGAACACATTCACCAATTTGTTTTGCTTGTATTTTTTTATGTTCACTCAAGGGGAATATATGATAAAATCTTCATGTAATTAAGTCTAAAAGAGCTCTTTCAATAAGTTGAAGATACATTCTAAATGGCAAGAAAGCAGCCTGCCACAGGTTTAATTGCAATGTGTTTTCTTCCTTAGTGAGACGTCATGTAAAGGAGTGCTTCAGGATGAGGTGGGTTCAAGACAGCGGCCTGTCCGGGGCTTCCACAGCCCGGATCTACTCTCTCACTCCAGCCGCAGTGCCCAAAATGGGCCAGAGACAGGCGGAATCGTCAGCCACACTGAGTTCTTAGTCAAAGTCCCACCCTCGCTTTCAGGCACTTTCCCTCTTCCTTCCTTCTTAAACGAAAAACCTCTTCCCTCAGATATCAAGTGCCACTGGGTCCCTGGTCCAGATCAGTTTCCAGAAAAAGTCTCTCCTTTCTTCTCTTCGGGGGACAAATGAGGTAGAGGCTCAAGAGAACTGCCTTCCAGCTTACTTGTACTTTACCAGTGGGAAAGGCAAGAGCCTCTGTGGGGGGGACTCAGGCGTTGGCAGCCAGAGGGGAGGCTGAGGGGGTGAGGGAACAAGTTCTCACCCAGCACCCTGAAATCTGGCCAAGGGAGGGAGAGGCCGGAATGGCCGACACAGACGCACCGGGCAGTGTGGGCAACCAGAGGGGAATGGATTTGAATTGACTAAAGAAACTTCCTTCTTGACCTCAGGTTCCACGTACATGTTCTAGGTGTTTCAGACAACGTCAAATAATCTAGGGACACAGGTAGATGGGAAGCAAATCTGGAAACTACCCACCAACAGTAGAATGGATAAATAAATGGCAGTATATTCATAAAATGAAATATGGTGCAGCAAAGAGGATGAAGGAGCCGGTGCATGTACAAGAAACTCATGAATCGCACAGTTAGCATGTTGAGCCAAAGAATGCAGACACAATAGCGTGCAGAGTGTATGATTCTGTTTACATAAAAAGCAAAAACAGGGGAAACAACATTGTTTCAAGCTGGGATTGTGGTTTCCCTGGTGAGAACACTGGCTAGGGACTGGGAGGGGGCATGAGGGGCATCCAGGATGCTGGGAGCAGTCTGCTTCAGGATCTGCGTGTTGGTTATACAGGTGTGTTCAGTTATGAAAATTCATGGAGCTGTACATTAGATGTGTACACCTTCTGCATGTATGTGTGCTGTTTGTTGATAGAAAGTTCTTTAAAAAGGAAGATCCCTTTGGCTGCTGAGATTGGAGAGACCCCAAACAGGTTGGCTACACTGATTTATTAGCCTCCACTTTCATCAGCCTGCCTAAACACATCCCCCCAAACAAATTACGTATTGTGTGTCGCTACACCTTAATAAAGTAAAGCTTGCAAACAACAAGGAGTTCCCTTGTGAACCCCAGGAAACAGATTTCACACACATCAATCAAGGCTTCCAAAGTTGTCAGCTTCCTTTTTTTCTCCCAGTGTTATTGAGATATAATTGACATATGATTGTCTAAAGTGTACAACATAATGACTTGACATATGCATATATCATGAAATGATTACTGCAATGAGTTTAGTTAACATCCATCATCTCACATAGTTACAACAATTTTTTTCTTGTGATGAGAACTTTTAAGATCTACTCTCTTATCAGCTTCCTTTTTAAAGGAAGATTTGAAGCACGCACACACACACACAATGCACTCAACCACCTCTGAAAGCCTTGGCTAAACCACAGCTGCGTTGCAGGCCCTCCGTTTGCCCATTGTGTGGCCCCCGGTGTCTCGATCAGCACTGACTGAGCACCTGCCAGCACCCAGGCCTGTGCTGCGTGTTTGATGTAATTTGACAGCAACCGTATGAGGCCGAGATAGAGATCACTTTACAGATGCAGAAGCTGAGGCGCAGGGGGTCACGGGCTCATCGGAGGTCACAGACTGGGCGGCAAAGGGTGGAGCTGGGATTGCCCCCGAGTTCCACCCCTTGTTAGAAATTGTAACCTTGATTGTCCAGTTATCTAATACCACACAATGAGCCACTCCAAAACGACGGCTTCACACAGGAACACTCACTCACTTGGCTCAGAGTCTGGGGTTAACTGGGCTTGGCTGGGCAGTCCTCGCTCGGAGAGATGCAGGGTCTGCGTCCATCTCCAAGGACTGGGAATCTGGGGTCCCACGTGGCGTCTCCCACATGACCTCAGGGTGGCAGGACTCCTCACACAGGGCTGAGTGTGTGTCTACGAGACACAGGCAGAAGCCTAGGAAGCCACGCAGCGTCACTTCTGCCACGTTACATTCATGGAGGCAGTGACAAGGGCCTGCCCGGGTTCCAAGGGAGGGGACCTAGATGCCACCTCTTGATGAGAGGGGTGTCAAAAGACTTGGAGGCAAGTTTTAAAACCACCACACCCCGTAAATTACAACAGTGGATATCGGCAACGACTGTTGTCCCAGCATGTCACCCTCTTCCCTCACTTCTAGCTGTGGAATACACTTCTCTACCTTCTGATTCTGGGTTTGGCCCCGCGACTGGCTCTGGCCAGTGGGATGTTAGCCCAGCTTGGAAGAGGGTGTGCAACCAGGCTGCTCTCCTTGCCATGGCTGTGGGAAAAACACACCCGGCCGGACCAGCTGGCTGGCCTGAGAGGAGGAAGCAGGGATGAGAGACAGAAGGAGCAGAGCCGTCTCCCCCACCACGCCCGGCCTAGATCAGCAGACCCACTGTCAACCTGCAGGTCCACGAGAATCAACCAGCATTGCGTGAAGCTGCCGAGTGTTGAGATAGCTTGTGACGCAGTGTTTTTGTGGCTGTAAGTAAATGGTACGCTGCCACGCAAAAAAGACATTGGACCCAATTTCAGAAAGAATATTTGGGAGATGTGAGAAAACCGTATGACTAATCGCATGTGAGAGAGCTGCTCAAGATGAAGAAAATGCAAATAGGAGGCAAATTAACATGTCAGCCAAGCTGGTCAATGACATTTGAGAGGGTCTTCCAAGGTCCTGTGCCCAGGAACCCCACAGAGTGGATTTCTCCAGACTCCCATTAAAGCCACTGCCTGGGTCCCGCGAAGGACTGGCCACCCTGAACCAGCTCCTGCTGCCAGCTAGCTGTGATGCAGAGTCCTAGGGGGTGTGCAGTGCATAGGCACGTGCAAGTGTGTGTTGTGTTCTGTGTGCTGTGCGGATATGAATATGGGGGGGCATCTCTGAATGCGTCTTTGTAATGAAGAACAACTAAAATTCATCAATTCCTGGTCAGTTGTCTTGAGCTCTGATACTGGCTATTTCTTCAAAAGAAAAGAGAAAGGAAAGGAAAGAAAATTTTATTTGTTCTTTATTAAATAAACTTCTCTTAGAAAAATGATTGCTTCTGCATTTCTCGTTCACTTACACCACCCCATCCCTTACAGGGCCTGCCCCTGCCACTACCACAGTTTCCTCCCCAAGAGTCAATGGGAAGCAGCTCAAGGAGAAGAGGCTGGAATCAGAGTTAGAGAGCTTGAAACCTTAAAGGAATGTGACAGTACACCTAATCCAACTCATCTGACTCCCCGAGAGAGGCGAGACTGGAGCCCAGAGAGGGCAAGTGAGCTCCCGGGGTCACACAGCGAGGCTGGGAACCAGCTTGAAATGGAGCTCAGGTGCACCTTCAGGAGTTCCCCTGGAAAACTGAAGCCCACAGAATCACAGCAACCGTGGCCTTGCGTCCTTCGGTTCTTCTCTGGATTTTGGTTTATTCAGCTCTGAGACGCAAACCCTGGAGTAGGTGAATTCCACAGTCCTGCATAGCTCTTTGATTTATTTTATTTTATTTTATGGGAGGAGGTCAGGGACACTGCATCTCTCTCAATAAGACGTTTGGAGTCAAACAGACCTGTTTTCAGATCCCAGCTCCACCCTGACCTCTTGCCCTTGTGAAGGCACTCTGCATCTCTTCCCCTAGACGACCGAGGAGGCAGAGTGAGGCCCTACCACGGCCGCACGCAACTCAAAGACAGTCAGCTTGGTTTTTCGTTTTTTCAAAATAATTTGCTACCTGGCAGTTGTGTTTATCAGAGAGATGCTTTCCTGAAGACCTCGTGTAAACACCAGCTCACGTCAGTCAAGACCGACTTTCCACAGTGTCCAGAAAGGGGGGCGTTTCCCTTTTACCAGTTGAAAGAGGCCCTCTGCCACGGACGTAGCTTAAACACAACTTACAAACCGTTCCATCTTGATGGCTTTGAAACTGTGCAATTCCCAACTAGCTTTAATTTCTTGGTATTCTATTTTACATTTGGGTCATAAAGTGAGACTTTGTTATTATTTTATATTAAACTATTTCAGAATCACATCATTCAAATTCACATAAAAAATAACCAAAACTATATATAAGAATACTTCAGGGCAAGCCCCAGTGGCCCAGTGGTTAAGTTTGGCGCACTCCGCTTTGGCAGCCTGGGTTCATTTCCCAGGCGGAGACCTACACCACTCGTGTGTCAGTGGCCATGCTGTGACAGCGGCTCACATACAAAAAAAAGGGGAAGATTGGCAGCGGATGTTAGCTCAGGGCAAATCTTCCTCAGCAAAAAAAAATAGAGAGGCCGGCCCCGTGGCTTAGCGGTTAAGTGCGCGTGCTCCGCTACTGGCAGCCCGGGTTCGGATCCCGGGCGCACACCAACACACCGCTTCTCCGGCCACGCTGAGGCCACGTCCCACATACAGCAACTAGAGGGATGTGCAGCTATGACATACAACTATCTACTGGGGCCTTGGGGGATAAAAAAGGAGGAGGATTGGCAATAGATGTTAGCTCAGAGCCAGTCTTCCTCAGCAAAAAGAGGAGGATTAGCACAGATAATAGCTCAGGGCTGATCTCCCTCACAAAAAAAAAAAAAAAAAAGAATATTTCAAAAGACATCAAACTAGTCATTATGGAGAAAAATCCAGAACTTGGTTGGTCTGTCTTGCACTTGATCTATGGTTTAGCATACTTTTTATTTTTAATTACATGTGTTGGAAATGGGGGGAAGCACTGTCATCTTTTTGAGGCCTAGCCTTTGGCAGGTTTTCACTCTCCCAGTAGCAATGGGAATAATTCCTGGTCCCGTCCCAGTGGAGGTGACAAGGAAATAAGTTATTCATGTTAAGCACTTAATGCAGTACCTGGCACATAGACAAATGTGCCCAAAATGCCACCTCTTACTATTGTCACTGAGCTGAACTCCTCTTCCCCAGTTACTTTCCAGATACCCACCATTTTTTTAGAACTATAAATATCCAAGGGAAATGGGGATCAGCTAGGCCCACCCCCTCACATTGTGAGGTTAAAGAAAAAGAGGCCCATTGGGAAGGAAATGATGGTGTCACAGATCTGGTTGGCTGTACAACCAGGCTGCCACCAGCTTCCTCTGACCCGCCAGCATGCTTCCCACTGCCCCATGTCACCAGTCTGCCCACTGCACACCACTGCCTTGCCACATACTCACGGTCTTGAGATTCCTTTAGACTTGGAAGAAAAGATGGTGCCACTGGGAAATGCAGTGAGCGGCTTTCCTTCTTCCCGCAGCTGTTCCTCCTCTTGAGTCTATTGAGTGACCCATTGGGCTGTGGCCTGGACAGACCCTGAAATGAAGCCCTCAGTCTCCTGAGTAGTCTTAAGTTTAGGTCTTTGGTCACTGTCCCTTCAGTGATGTCATAGAGCCACCACCATCATGAGGGTCATGATCAGAGCTTGGAGGAATCTGGGGTCACAGATTTCAAGACAATGGGAAAAAACTAAATCCTTCTGGCAATCCCAGCTTTGCGCCTTTGGACCCAACTTGAAGAGTGTCATCCCCCACCCCCACCTTCTCTTCCAGAATAAGATAGGGCCAGCCAACATAGTATCCAGACTTTAGCAGGCATTTCCCAGCCTCAGATCACATGAAGATGACAAGAACAGTCCTGTCCCCAGACTAGAGGGCCATGCCTTGGCTGGCTCCTGTACCTCTCCAGCCTTCTGCCATTACCACCACTGACTGCCATGCTCCAGTCCCGCTGGCCTAGTCTTTTGTTCCTGGAACTTAACTTACTCTGCCAACCACAGGGCGTTTGCACATGCTATTTCCTCTGCCTGGAATGGTCTCATCTCTGCCCCATCTCATTACCTCCCAATCACTCCTCTAGTCTCATTCCTCAGGAAGCCTGCCCTGACTCCCATCCAGTCTACAAGGACCCCCTCAGCTTTTCCTTCTGAGCCCTAACCACAATGTGTAGCCACACTTCCCTGAAGACAGGAGGGGTCCATTCTGCTCACCGTTGCATTCTCTACACTCGGCACAGGGCCGAGTAGGTACGTTACGTAGTAGGTGCTCAGCAATGATCGCTGAATGAATGAATACTTGCTTGGGGGCTGGCAACATCGTGGGTTGTCCCTTTTCCTCATGCAAAAAGCAGGATGCCAAAGGAAGGGGGTCAAAGGGAGAGGTGCTACCCGGGATTGTCTTCCAAACTCTACATTTCTCCTCAGACTCCCCTAGAGGGCTTCTGAATCCCACCCCTACCAGGCTCATGCTCTGGAGGCACTCTTGAAATGACACCCATGTTTGCATGGAGCCCTTGGACTTTCAGGGGAGTTTCAAAATCACTTCCCATAAGAGGCTACAATCCTGCTTTGCAGGACTCCAGGGACTCGAATAAGAAACTCGCTCAGGGGCCGGCTCCGTGGCTTAGCGGTTAAGTGCGCGCGCTCTGATGCTGGCGGCCCGGGTTCGGATCCCGGGAGCGCCCCGAGGCACCACTTCTCCGTCCAACGTGAGGCCGAGTCCCACGTACAGCAACTAGAAGGATGTGAACCTATGACATACAACTATCTACTGGGGCTTTGGGGGGAAAAAACTGAATAAATAAAATCTTAAAAAAAAAAAAAAAAAAAGAAACTCGCTCAGCTGAAAAGCCATGGGATTCCTTTGTCAAAAAAATGTCTTCAGCCATGCTCTTTTCTTTATTGGTGAGGAGAGAGAGAAAGCACGCAGCTCCCCCCCTTACTGGCCAAAACCCTGATTAATACATGTAATTCCCTGGAAACAAGCATGAACATCTCCAGAAAAATCTACCGTTACCCCACCTAACCCCCCTCAGGCTACAAAACAACAAAAAAAACCACTGAGAGATGAGGCACTTTCTGATTAGTTCTTTAAGGGAAAAGATGTCCTCCGTAGGAAATGTTCCAGAGGCTGCCAGATGGAAACATGGAAATAGCCATCACCCCACTGTCCCAGTGAGCTGTGTAGCCCTCCATCACTGCGCTCTCCTCAGTCCTCCCCCGCACCGTCTCTGCGGCCACTCCAGGTCCCCCCACCCCCGCACCAAAAGCCTGTGGGAACGTCCCCAAGGGCCCCCTTCCCAGTCCGTTTCACGCTGCCTGCAAATCTCCATCTAGGCTTCAGGAGCCTCCAGCTGTTTTCAAGGACTAACTAAACATCAATTTAATTACACTGCTGGGCTATATAAATATTGTGCTCCCCAAAATGGTACAAAGCAGATATTTTTAGGAGGTCGCAGATGTTTCTTGTGATTAGCCAAGTCACAGGTCTGGAAGAATCTTTCTTTTTCCCCAAAGAGAAGTAAAAGAGAGGCTCTTCGCAGCCGCTGGCGGGGCCTCGGAGAGCGGGCAAGGAGGGGCACTGGGCAGAATTCCTCCCGCTGCCTGACTCTGAGACCCAGCGAGCGGGTCCAAAGCCCAGGACCACGGAGCAGGGCAGAGGCCAAGCGCGTCAGACGCCCAGTCCCACACGGGCTGCTTCTCCGCCGCGGCCTTGCCCTGCCTCTTGAGTCCTGTCACAAACAGTCACGAAGCACCCCCTGCTCGCGGGACGCCGCGCCATGGCTGTCACTCAACTTGGACAAGACACAAACAAATACCAAGTGACAGAAAGGGACTTCCCATCACGCAGACACGCAAGAAGGCTCACGCGGCATTGTTTGAGACGGCGCCCAACTGGAAGCCATCCAAATACAAGGGAGCACCCCTCGGCAGTGAGGTGAGCCACCCGGAGCGACACACAGCAGCGGGCACGAGTCTCTGACACGGGAGGCCGAGGGGAAGGAGCCGTTTATATAAAGTACAAAAGTACCTAAAACCCACGGGGTTAGAAGGCAGAAGAGTGGGTACTCTCGAGGAGGGGTAACTGGGAGGGGGCCTGAGAGGGTCTCCAGTGTGCTGGTCATGTCTTATTTCTCAAGCCAGGTGCTGGTTACGGGGGTTTGTTCCAATTGGGAAAGTTTGTCCGAGCTGCACACTTAGGATTTGTTAGACTTTTCTCTAAAAGACTGTATTGAAAAAATAAATAAATAAAAGCAGCATGCCCGAGGTCCCGCTGCTAGGACGTGGCCGGGCGACACCCGGCCTCAGGCGGTCTGGTCCCAAAGGCCATGCTTCTACCCCTGTCCTGCTGCCCCCTCAGGTAGAGCCCTGCTGGGCGGCCAGCTCTCAGCCCCCGCTCTGGTCCGTCCTGGGGTCCGTCCCTCACCCTCTACTCCAGCCGCCTCCCACTGCCCGGGAGCTTTCTCAGGTGCCCAGAGCCCACCCTGCCTGGCGTCAGCAGCCCGTCCAGGAGCAGCTGTCCACCCGAGACCGACCGGAGACAGTTTAAGCATTCTGCAGCTCCCTCTCCTTGGTGAGATGACTCGAGGTGTGTCCTACAGCATCTCCCTGAACACCCCCATGGGACTGACTGGGCCCAACTGCCCATGGCAGTGACCCGCTCAGTGATCAACGCTAAATCTCCTGCCTTTTCTGCCAGGTCTCACGTCCCCACTCCCTGACAGATGGGTGTTTCCTGGGACCACCTCCCAGGTAGACTGCTACCACTGGACTCTTCGCCACGGGTCCACCGCTGGAGCATCAAATTCAGGCAGCCGCTTCTCAGAGAGGCCCTCCCTGGCCACCCAGTCCCCCTGGGCCACGTTCCCCGGGTCCTTCCCTTTGTCAGTACTCACTTTCTGAAATCATCTTGTTTGGGTATTTCTTTACTGTTTATTGTTTGTCTCCCCACCATCCACATGCACCTCCTGTCTGAAAATAAAAGCTCCAAGAGAGGAGGAACCTCAGCTTGCTTGCCACAGTTCCCCCAGCACCTAGAACCAGCAATGATTTCAAGAACGTTTAATAATGAATATGGTAAAGCAGAAACCCATCAGAGCAGGTCAACCAGTAGGGAGGAATCCCGGCCTCATAAATCACTGGTGCATGGCTGCTTGATAGCATTCATGCCTGACACATAAGAGATGCTCAATAAATATTTGTTAGATGAACGGATCAATCAATCAGTCAATGAACAAATGAAATCTGGCAGTTCACTGCTAAAAATCCAAAATCTGCCCTAACTTAAACCCTCCAGAATAGGAACCTTGCCCCCACGGCTGGTGCTCTCCTGGATCTTGTGCCTAAACATATGTGAAAGGATACGCTCGTGGGAGCTGATACTGCCCTGTTTCCCATTTGAGGAACGGAGAATCAGCTGCATGACAGTGGGGTCCCTGACAGTTGCCCCCGGCTCCAGAACCTCAGTCTGGTCTATGTCCAGGCGTGAGCACTTCAGAGAACCCTCCACAGGCCAGGAGCATTTTCTCCCACCCTTCCAGGGCCCAGTGCACGTCTAAGCCCTTTCCAAGCTGAAGGAGGTGGTACCCCAGGGGAGCTCTTTCAGCCCACGCCCAGCCCTCACTCCTTCCACTAGCCTAGCCTAGGCGTGCCATTAGCCTCTATCAGCCCCGGATTCCTGCCGTAAGTGTTGTCTTCCAAGGGGGTGTCGTCTCCTGGGTCCAGAGGAAGTGCTTCATTCACCATCGCATTTCAATGCTTAGCACAGAGCCTGCTAGTAGAAGACGCTCAATAGATGTTCGCTAAATGAATGAGCTGTTCAGTTGATGAACTGGTAACATTTCAATACTAGATTCTATTAAGTTCTTATGGCACACAGGCCTTGCCCTCAACACTTCCTGTGCACTGTCGGCCAAATCACTATTGGGACTTCAAGGGAAGTCCCTTGAAAGGTGTAAAGCAGGCTACAAATAGGAGATGAAGAGCTATTTTCCATGGATGCCCAGCATATGAGCTGGCACCCACACTTCTGAGCTGTTCCCTGGAAGGAGCCCCTCACTTCAGCACCTGATGTAGAAAACAGAAAAACTGGCAAGTGTGGGTTTCATTAACACCCACATAAGTCAGGGTCGGGGGGGGCCATCACCCAGGAGAGTTTCCTGTGCCTCTAACAAAAAAGTGATAAAATCCCTCATCAGAATATACTTTCTGTCTCCTTTTGTGCTCAGGCAAATGAATGGAATATTCCTGGCTATGAGGAAACTCAGGATTCCTGTTAGTGGACCTAGAACCCTCCAGAGTGCCTCACTCTCTCCCACTCCAATGTGCACCTGTTGCAGAAGTACCTGATTCTGCAGCTCTGTCTGTTGATTCCTACTTTAGAGCTAGGGCTCCCTCTCAGATGTCAGACAATCCTTAGGGTCCCAAGAGAAAGGGCCTAGTGCCTGGCAGGGTCTTTCCAGCATCCTCCATCTGGGCCCATCACACCAGGCACTCTCTGCTGGGCCTTGGGCAGAGGGGAGCCCAGAAGGAGGAGAATCCATGGGCACAGACCTCCCCCAGCTCCTGGGATTGGCAGGACCGCTTGTGCAATGAGGGAAAATAAATCCCACCCCCAAGGAAAGGGGGTTCATTTTGCACCCTTCACTTGTAAAGCAACCCATTGTGAGATTTTCCCTAAAGGACACAGGCAAATGTGAGAAAAGTTTCAGTTGGGTAAGTCAAGTCAAACCTTTGACCCTTCAGGAGGGCATTCCTTGAAGAAGAGGTCTATGTGTAACCTTTTGGAATAGGCCACAATGCAAGGTGGAGAATAGCACCTGTGGTCAGCTACCATTCCTGTAAAAGCAAAAAGTGAGAGGTGGGATATGTACGTTGGGGCTTGTGTGTACATATCTGGAGGGACACACAAGAAGCTGGTAACTGTGGGTGCCTTTTGGTATAAAAATAGGAGAATGGGGTCAGGAGAAGTATGAAGAACTGAATTTTCTCTGTACACCCCTTTGTACTATTTGGATTTTTTCCTGTGTGCATGTTTTCAAAAAATTTTAGGAGTCCATTTATTCATTCAACAAACTTTATAAAGTGTACAGTGGGTGTTAGGCATCAAAAGAATGAGACAAAGTTAAACCAGGCAGGGCCCTCACTGATCCCTGCTCTCAGGAGCATATCAGCACTGGGAGGTGTGCAGGTCAGCCATGCAACCTGTCATCCAAACTGAGAAGATTCTACACACCAGTCCCCAGGACTGTGGATATGATGATATATCACACCCGTGAATACGTTACCTGTCTTAGCTCTGGCTGCTGTAACGATATACCGAAATACCTAGACTGGGTGCCTTAAACAACAGGCATTTATTTCTCCAGTTCTGGAAGCTGGAAGTCTGAGATCAGGGTGCCAGCATGGTCAGGTTCTGGTGCCAGCTCTCTTCCTGGCTTGAGATGGTGCCTTCTTGTTGTATCCTCACATGGTGGAGAAAGAGAGAGCTCATAAGAATTTGGGTGGGAGGTGGGCATAATCATTCAGTCCATAGCATTACCTTACGTGGCAAAAGGGACTTTGCAGATGTGATTAAGGTTACTAATCAGTTGACATTAAAATAGGGAGATTATCTAATCATGGCAAAAGGGACTTTGCAGATATAATTAAGATAACTAAATAAAATAGGGAGATTATCTTGGACTATCTGGGTGAGTCCAATGTAATCACTCAAGTCCTTTAAAGTAGAGGCAGAAGATGAAGGCAGAAGAGTTCAGAGACATTTGAAGCCTGAGAAGGACCTGATGTGCCATTGCTGGCTTTGCAGACGGAGGACCCACATGACCAGGAATGTGGGCAGCCTTCAGGACCTGAGAGAGCAGCCTTGGCTGTCAACCAGTGAGAACACAGAGACCTCAGTCCCACAGCCACAAGGAACTGAATTAGGCCACAACCCGAACGAGCTTAGAGCAGATTCTTCCTCCACCCCCCAGATGAGAGCCCAGCCTGGCCAACACCTTGATTTCAGCCTGAGATGAGGGTGAAGCAGAGAACCCAGCTGAGCCCCCCAGACTTCTGACCTGCAGAAACTGTGAGACGAGGAACAGGTGCTGTTTTAGGTCGCTAAGTTTGTGGTAGTTTGTTACACAGCAATAGAAAACTAACCCGGGGCGTTTCAGTTTTAGGTCGCTAAGTTCGTGGTAGTTTGTTACACAGCAATAGAAAACTAACCCGGGGCGTTCTTACTTCAGGAAGAGTAAGAACACGTATCACGGGGAGCTGCAGCCACAAATGCAAATACCTGGGGGGCCGGCAAAGCAGGCCCCGCTGGAGGAAACAGGAGTGTAAGCTCAATGACACAGGGCCGCCAACACCCAGCCTGGAGTCTACGAGGCAGCTCAGAGGGTGGGGCTCTGGCCTGTCTGGAGAGCCCACCCCACTCCTCATCCCCCACGCCATTTCTAGGCAGGAATATGAGCTCAGTGTGAAAAATAATCCAATTTTTCAGGAGAATTCAGAAATCCAATTCCTATATAAAATGTCCTCATTCAAACTTTAAAAACACCGTGCTGGCCAACCTGTGTGGCCAAGCAACACAGAGATGTGTGTTTTGAGCCAGATGTGAACTTCTAGGGCACCAACTGAGGGAGACGAGGCAGATGTCCCTGGGACAGAACATGAAAGCCAGAGTGTGGACATTTTTAGGAGGCAATAGGGAGCCAGGGAAAGTTCCCCCTTTCCTCTCATCCAGAATAGAAAGGGAACTCACCTGCATGGAAAACCCGCCTGAGCCGGATACTACGCTGGGCGTGACCTATTCAGGGCTCCCCAGTAACCCGATGTCATAAGGGCTGCTGGCCCCATTTCTGGATGAGGCAGCTGAGGTGCAGAGCAGCCCAACAATTGCCTGTGATTACAAGGATGTGAATTGGTCACGCTGGGCGCAAAACTACGTTTCTGATTCTGTAATCTGAGTCCTTCTAGCAGCTCCACATGGCACCCCAGCATTGAGAGATTTTGTTTCTTTTGATTGAAAAGGGGTTTGCTGTCATGTTTCCCGAAGCCTGGACTCCTCTCTTCAGTTGTTACCGGCTCTTGCTCCGTATTCAAGGCTTCTGCTCTCCCCCCTCCAGCTCCGCCCGTAGCAGCTGCCAATCCCCCACAATGCCTCCTTTGCCTCTTCTCCGTCCCAGCCTTTCATATTCCATCCCCACTGCTCACTTATAGCTCAGCCTTTTGGCTTCCTGGTTCCAACTCCCTGAGAAAGGAATCTAATTGGTTCAGGTCATGTTTTTGTTCCAAGTCATAATAGGTCATAGGTCACTGGCCAGCCTGTGGGGTGGGCCTCCCTTTGGTCAGATGCCAGCACATGCATGACTGTCTGTAACCCCTCCCTGCCTCCCACTCTTCTCCACCCCGTACCCCATCTCTAAGCCCATCTCAGGGCCAATCCCTGAGGCTACGACCGACTCAGGGTGTGAGTAGGACCACTCAGGGAACGGACTTGGACAAGCCATTTCCCTGAAACAGCGTCTCAAACACCTGCCCAGCCGTGCCTGATACTCATAAATACAAATTGAATGGAGGTGCCTGGAGCAGGCAAGGTAAGCGCTCACGACAGTGCTCACAATCAGTCTGAAGCCTCTGAGACGCCCACTGCTGCCCTGGGCAGGGGCATTGGCAGGAGCACCACACAGATCATCCACCAAAAGACCCAGGTGAGCAAAGAAACCAGGAAGCGCCCCATGGCCTCACTCACAAACCCTCAGCAATTCCTTACCACAGAGGTAAGCGTCGACTGAACAAATGTCTCTATTTCCCACTGAGAGAATGAGATTTTTGTCAACAGCAAGCCCTCTCTCTGCCTTTTTCTGACTTGGAGAACTTAGGAAGGCCTTCCTGATTTAAGGGGTTGGAAAAGTGGACAGGTGATAAGGTCAGAGGACGAGTTGTGCCAAGGAAGAGTAGAGTTTTAAATTCTCCTTATAAAGCCTTCATTTTGAACAGAGGGTGGCAGGTTTTCAAAGCATTACTGAGCTTATATTGACACATGATAAACTGCATATGTGTATATGAAGGGTACAGTTTAATGCCTGACCTATACATACACCTGTGAAACCATCACCACAGTCTTCAAGATGATGAATCTATCCATCAGCCCTGTTTCCTCAGGGTCATTTGTAATAGCCCCCACCCATCCCTACTCCCCATGCCCATCTCTTGGCAACCACTGATCTTTTTTTCTGTCACTACAGTTTGCGTTTTCTAGTATGTTACACAAATAGCATCATATAGTGTGTACTTGGTTTTCTCTGGCCTCTTTCACTCAGCATGATTGTTCTGACATTCATCCATGTCGTTGTATGTACATCAATAACTCCTTCTTTTTTATTGCTGAGTAGTATTCCAGGGTACAACATACCACAATTTGTTCATCCATTCACCTATTGATGGACATTTGGCTTATATACAACTTGGGACGATCACAAATACAGCTGCCATGAACATTCACATACAAATTTTTGCATTTGTACATATGCTTTCTTTCCTGTTGGCAAAATCCCTAAGAATGGAATAGCTGGATCATCTGATAGGTGTGTGTTTGAGCATGGCCATTTTAATGAAACTTCCATGTGAGTTTGAGAGTGTCCACACTGTGTATATTTAACCTACAAGATAAAGGTACACACAGATCCCATGGGAACAAATGACCCTCACACTCACCCAAAAGGTCACATCAGGTTGCAGCTGGCTTCATTCCAGTCCTCCCAATGTGTGGAGAGGGCTCCCAGGAGGGAAACTCTCCCAGGATGACCTTTGATTTTGTAAAATGCTCAGTGCAGAAGCTCCTGAGACTTCAAAAATGGCCCACAAGAGAGCTACGTAACTTGTCTCCAGGAGATCCTTTAAATAATGGCAACATCTCATTGGTCTAGACTAGAACAGTTATGATCAATACTGAAAGCTGTGGCATGAACCAGAGCAGGGGTTCTCCAAGGGTGGCCCCCTCAGCATCACCTGGGAACTTGTTAAGAACTGCACACTCTCCCCAGCCCAGACCTATAGAGTTGAAACCCTGAGGGGGGCCCAGCAGTCGGAGCTTTCACCAGCCTTCTAGGGGATCTGATGTATGGTCCAGTTAAGAACCAGTGGCCTAGAATGTCTTTCAAGCCCTTCAACTCTCCTGGAATTAATTCCATCAGAAGTCATGATACGCCAAGAGCTCTCCCCCTTGTTCCACCCACATAGCTGTGGAGCCCACCCTCTTAGAACCCTGCAACCCTGTGTTAAAGTCTCCTCAAAGAACCAAGCTCTGGAATGCAGATCTGCACAGTAATGATTATCACTTCTTTCCCCAAAGCACCAACTAGGAAAAAAAAAAATTCTCAGGAACTCAAGCATCGGAGCATTTACATACAACTGTCAAAACCACTGCCCTGCATCAGGCTTTCACCCTCGCAGATTACAGCATAAATGAATCTAAGACAAGAGAAAGACAAAGATTTTAGGTGATATACTCCAACACTCTTTACTGCCCTAGAACCCTCACTGCAAATTTACAAATCAGCAGGAAAATTAATCAAACTTGAATATGAAGAATTTCAGTAAAAATATTGGATACTTTTTGTTTTAATCTTCAGTTTAAGTATGATTTCCGCTCAACCTTATAATCGGAGAGAAGTTCTGATCATTTCCTCGGTGTTTTTGCATGCTTAAAATTTAGCCCAGTCTTTGAAAACCCTCTCCAGCTTCTGGCCAAGCAGAACTTTGCCACTCACTTTGAACTTGCCAGCAAGGAAAGCCTTCTGAGGGTTCATTTTGCCCAAAACCAACTCCATAAAGACAGACTCTGGGATTGTGAAGACAGTGTCTGCTGGGAGCCTGGCGGATCCTGGATACATGTCCCCAGAGCCACTCTTCAGGTCAATGGTCCACTGCAGAATGGTCTTCCCATCTTTGGTGATGTCCAGCTGGAAGATGGCATTGACTTTCTTTACCAGTTGGGGCCCCGCTTCTTTGATGTGGTGGCTAATGTCCTCGAACACCGGGAAGCTCTGGTATTCTGACAGCTCTAGAGGGTGTGACACGGCAGGTTCCTGAGCTGAACCCAGTTCCTTGTACTGGCCTGCCTGAGGCCCATGCCCTGCTCTGATCTTGGGCTGATGGTCGATCCTCTTCCACATCTTACTGTGCTGGTCCTCTTGACCTGCTGTCTGGTTTATGAGAAGCCGTGGCCAGATTAATATCTGCAGGTCAGATTGTGACATCAGAGGGAAGGCCCAAGCGGGGAATGAAGCTGGTGTGTGTGCTTCAGTCTTATTGGCCAGGCAGATGCTACAATGTGACATGGGGTGAGGCTCAGACAGGTAATTGTGAGGCAGACCCACACTGCCACCCCTCAAACCAATCAGGGATGTTGGTCTCACAAGCACAGAAAGGTCTGGACCCCATGTGGGAATAAGGCCCCAGAAGGCTCTCTGGTGACACGAGCTCTGTCTTTCCAATGCAGGCATCACTCAGAAGCAACCTTAACTGAGAGAGCAGTTATTCTGATGCCTTTAAAAGTGGATAATCCTTAAGGCAAAGATCTTGGTGCTGGATTTGGCTTTACCTGGCTGCTGCTGGAGGGGGAAATGCTTTTAGAGCAAAATAGCTGGTTGGAGAAGGAATCAGCACCAGGGCCTGCATCAGAAAGCTTCCAGAAGCACAGTGAATGGGAAAAAAAAAAAAAAAAGAAAGGAATATCCCTAAGATCAGCAGAAGATGCTGCTCATCTCATATGATAATTTCATATGATAATATAGCCCTTACTTGAGCCAAGACACTGTTCTAGGCTCTATACATGTATTTACACATTCAATCCTCATTACAGCCCTCTGAGATAGGTACAATTTTTATTCCCGTTTTACAGATGAGCAAACTATGGCAAGGAGAAATGAAGTGACCTGCCCAAAGTCACACAGATAGAAAGTAGGGCAGCTGGGTTTGAACAGAGGTAAAATGACTCTAGAACCCACTTTTAGTCTGTCTGATGTTTCCTCACAATTAGGTTGAGGTTTTTTGGCAGGAACACCGCAAGAGTGATCTCGTGCTCTTCTCAGGGCGTCATATCATGGGGATGTAGCGTCAATATGTCCCATTACTGGTGAGTTGACATTGATTGCTTGATTAAGGTGGTATCACCAGGTTTCTCCACTGCAAAGACACTGTTTTTCCCTTCGTAATGAATAAGTATCTTGAGGGAACTTTGAGACTTTGCAAATATCCTGTTTCATACCATATTTCAGCCCACTCCTTTTTGCATCCATCCGTGGTCCATCAGAGTGATGTGTGCTAAATGGTCATTTTCTATTCCCATCACTCCCTTTAGATTTAACAATTAGAATTCTGCTGCAAGGAAGAGCTGTCCCTTCTCCCCAGACTGGGCCACTGAGATCTCTGTCAAGTTGGTGCCTGTGTCCTTTTCTCTCGTGTCCCTGCAGGAGCCCTGCAGGCCACCTGGTCTTACGCTCCTCTCCTGAGCGATCCTTTAGCTTCCCACCTCTAGGTTTTTGCCTCCTGTCTTCTACTTCTTGTCAAATTCTGTCCTTCCTTCAAACCTCAGTTTAAACTGTGTCAGCCTCTATCAAGCCCCACCACGCAGTAGAATCCACACGAACGTCTGGCTGGATACGCTTCTGACTTTGAGGGTCATACACACACCAAACTGGGACAGGTGCACAAAAGCAGCCCAAAGCACACACGGGGCAGCCTCAGAAAACACTTCACCAAGACTATGGGGTCTGTGGGGACATCTGATAAACAGCATTTCTCTTCCCCGTCTGAATTCTAAAGAAACTAAGAAATAAGACAAGGAAAGGCAGGTGGAAACCAAAATTTTGCCTTTATCACTGATAGAAGCATGGTTGAGGGAAAGGATTTGATATGAGGCCCCAGTGGGCCTGCCCTCTAAACCCTACAATGTAAGGCCAGAGTTACCCACCTACCTATCAGCCACCCTCCTGGGAGGCCTCTGCATGTGAGGCCGGTAGTGAGGGTCCCACCCCCGGCAAGTTCTGGACATGGAGGAGCTCAGTTCATACTGCCCAGATTCACCACTCAAAAAAGTCACTTCATCCAAGTGAGCAAAGGGGTGCAGAGAGGCCAGGAGTGATCTGGAGAGAAACTGCTTTGGGAGGAAATCACTCCTTGAGGAAACCAGAGATCGGAGGCAGTCCTGTCCTCTGGTCAATGCTAGTTCAAGCTGGGGTGGGAGCAGGAGGGTAAGTTCAGGGGAGCCTGGCGTTGAAGCGTGATTTTGCCCAATATTCTCTTTTTGTGCTTCATTTTCTTCTTTTATTCCCCTCAGGTTTTGTTGGGATTTTACAACTCAAACTAGGGATTCTCTCAGCTGCCCTCACTCCCTCCCAAGCCTCACTCTGCCCTGGCAGAGTGGATACTCCCTCTGTCAGTACATGTAAATAAATAAAGACTCCACTTTAATGGTTAGCTTTGTAACCTGTAAAAAAAGAGAATATTTAACATTGTCGGTGTCAAAACAGGTGAGCTTGAGTTTTATAAAATAACCTAGACGATAATAACTCATTTTTCCCAGAGGGTACAGAGTAAGGGGCTGTCAGAATCAAGTGGTCAGCAGAGACGAGAGGTTTAAACAGAAAAGATTCTATGAATAAGATTTGAACATAAGCATGGAGACCAGCAGTGCCCAACAGAATTTTCTGAGATAATGAAAATGTTCTGTATCTACACTGTCCAAAGCAGTAGCCACTAGCCATCTGTGGCTGTTGAGCACTTGACATGTGGCTGGTATGAGTGAGGAGCTGAATTAATTTCATTTAGTTACAATTAATTTAAATCTAGACAGTCACACATGATTTCCCCTCAGCATCGTGGGAAACAATGCCAGTATCATCCCAACCACCACAAGGAAGTGACGTGGGCATCTAGTGGATCCTGCCCTGTCTTTAATCACTCAACTACACCAAACATACAAAATTCCATTCCTAAAACCCCCAATAACTCACTTGAGACTATCACACATGTGGGACAGAGACTAGCTCCCATTGGTGGTCTCTGGTCCATATGAGGGCACTCCATTTTTGGACAAAACTAAAGGCCTAAAGATACACATATATACTTAAAATGGCACTGGTACATTTATCTCTAAATTGGACATAAGCATGCCCAAGTGGATGATCATTGGATAACTGCCGAGTTAAATTGTGTAAGGTGTGACTGCCTGTAAAGCCAGCAGATTTAACTCCTTCTTACAGCCCATCCAAATTGTCCCTGATGGGTAAAAGTTGCCTTAGTTATCAATTGCTGCAATAATGCTGCATAACAAACCACCCCCAAACTCACAGGCTTAAAACAATAAGCATTTATTTAGCTTATGAGTTAATGGACCAGCATTTTAGGCTGGGCTCAGCTGGGTGACTCTTCTGGTCTCATCTGGGCTCTCTCACGTGTCTGGCAGTTATCTGATTATCAGCTGGGGTGCCTGGGCCACGTGACACTCATGTTCCCATGGGGTAACCTGGGCACATTGTCAAGGTGGAGGCAGAGCATGAGCAAACACTCCCAACTATATGAGTGCTTTTCCAGCCTCTGCTTGCACCTCTTGGCCAAGGAACATCATGTGGGCAATCCCAGAGTCATAGTGGGAGGGCAGCACCAGGCTACACGACAAAGGGTGTTATTATTGACTGAATGTTTGTGTCCCCACAAAATTCATATGGTGAAACTCTACCACTCCCTCAACGTGATGGTATTAGGAAGTGGGGCCCTTGGGAGGTAACTAGGATTAGAAGAGGTTGTGAAGGTGGAGCCCCTATGAATGGGAGTAGTGCCCTTATAAGAGTTACAAGAGAGATTGTTTACCCTCTCTGCTCTGCACCAGGTGAGGATACAATGAGAAGTTGGCCATCTGCAACCCAGAAGAGGGCTCTCACCAGAACCCAACGAGGCTGGCACCCTGATCTGGGACTTCCAGTCTCCAGAACTGTGAAAAATACATTTCCGTTGTTTATAAGCCACTCAGTCTACGGTGTTTTTGTTATAGCAGCCCAAGCTAAGAAAATTGGTACTGAGATGTTGGGGTGCTGCTATATAAATACCTAAAAATGTGGCAGCACCTTTGGAACAGAGTAACGGGTAGAGGCTGGAAGAGCTTGAGGTGTACGCTAGAAAAAGCCTACATCACTATGAACAGACCTTTAAAGGTGATATGGAAAGAAGAGAGCTGTAGAGAAAGCCTCAACCTTCTTAGAGAATACCTAAGTCATCGTGAACAGGGTGTTAGTAGAAATATGGACAGCAAAGGCCATTGCACTGAGGTCTCGGACAGAATTTAGGAACACGTTATTGGAAACCGGAGAAAGGGTAATGCTTGTTATAAAGCAGCAAAAAACATGGCTGAATCATGTTCATGTTCTAGTGTTTTGTGGAAGGTAGAACTCGCAAGTGATGAAATTGGATATTTAGCTGAAGTGATCGCTAAGGAAAATGTTAAAGGTGCGACTTGACTCCTCCTGACTGGTTAGAGTAAAATACGAGAAGACAGAAAGGACTTAGAGACAGAATTATTAAGCAAAAATGAAGCAGAACTTAAGGATTTGGAAAATTCTCAGCCTATCCATATTGCAAAATATGAGAACACTAAGGATGTGGCCAAGTGACCGTCTGATAGGGAAATTTGTATGAGTGTGAAGCACGGACCTAATCAGCCACCCCAGAAGGAAAACCACCAGTTGGAACTGAAAGAAAAGGAGATGGGAAGGAATGAAGGAAGGCTCTCAAATTGCTTGGATTTTATAGGACGGAACTATAGAGCTATTTGTCTGAGAAAATGTGCTATTCTTAAAGACAAGGCAAGAATGATCTTGCAGGCAATTCAGAGATCAAGGCTGCCTCCTTGGTTTCAGAAGGAGGATCATTGCATTGCTTTCAACAAGCCAGATGGCATCTGCCCAAAGCTGTGGGGGTGGCACCGCCCAGCAGAGCCCAGGGGGTGACACCCCTGCCAGTGAGAGCCATTGGGGGCAGCACCTCCACCCTAGAAGGTCTAGAAGGTGGACTGCCACCCTAGTGGGCCGAGCGTGGAGCCAAAGAGCATTACGTTCAAGCCTTAAGATCTCACAGAGTTTGCCTTGCTAGGTTTTGGATACCCTTAGGACCAATCTCCCTTGTCTTCTTCCCTATTTCTCCCTTTTGCAATGAAAGTGTCTATCCTATGGCTGTCTCATCATTGTATTTTGGAAGCACATAACTTTGTTTGGTTTCACAAGTTCACAGCTGGAGAGGATTTCTGCCTCAGGATGAATCATACCTTGAGTCTCACCCATATCTGATTTAGACAATATTTATTTATTTATTTATTTATTTATTTATTTATTTATTTATTTATTTATTTATTATTTTTGTGTGTGCGTGAGGAAGATTAGCCCTGAGCCAACATCTGTTACCAATCCTCTTCTTTTTGCTGAGGAAGATTGGCCCTGGGCTAACATCTATGCCCATCTTCTTCTACTTTATATGGGATGTTGCCACAGCATGGCTGGACAGGCGGTGTGTAGGTCTGTGCCCAGGACCCAAACCTGCAAACCCCAGGCCACCAAAGAAGCCGAGTGTGTGAAGTTAACCATTATACCACTGGGCCAGCCCCCAGATGAAATTTAAATGAGACTTTGGACTTCAGACTTGAGAGTTGATGCTAGAACAAATTAAGATTTTTAGGGGTTTAGGAGTGGAATGAATGTATTTTTCATGTGAGAAGGACATGAATTTTGGGAGGCCAGAGGCAGAATGTTATGGATTGAATGTTTGTATAACCCTCAAATTCATATGTTGAAACCCTACCCACTTCCTCATGTGATGGTATTAGGAAATGGGGCCTTTGGGAGGTAATTAGGATTGGATGAGGTTACGAGGGTGGAGCCCCCATGAATGTCCTTATAAGAGTCACAAGAGGGCTTACTTCCCCTCTCTACTCTCCATTAGGTAAAGATACTATGAGAAGTTGACAGCCTGCAACTCGAAATAGGGCTCTCACCAGAACCCAACCATGCTGGCACCCTGATCTTGGACGTCCAATGCCAGAACTGTGAGAAATAAATTTCTGTTGTTTATGAGCCATCCAGTCCGTGGTATTTTTGTTATAGCAGCCCAAGCTAACACATGTGTAGATACAGGAAAGGGCAAAGATCAATAACGTAACTAATCTACTACACCCACAGGAAGACAGTGTCAAGCCCTGGAAGCCTTTCTTTCTGGAAAAATCACTGAACTACACTAAACTCATGTATAAATATATTCTTAAAGTCCCAGTAACTTAACTGAGAATTTTAAACATGTAGAACAGAGATCAACCCTTCCCTCCCCTCCCAAAAGGCATAAGTAGCCCATGTAAGGGCACTCCTATTTTAAGACAAAGCTAAAGAAAGGCCCAAAGACAGGCAAATACCTAAACTAGAACAGTTATCTTTCCACATATTGTATGCATGCCCAAGTGGTAACTTTTTAAAAATTAGGTAGAACGTATACGTTATGCTTGTCCATAAATTAATGAAACTGATTTTGAACAAACAAAATTGACACACAGATAAAGTTTCTAAGATAAGCAATGCACTTTTCCCATGACATTGACTTTACTCAGAACATTTTTTAGAATACCTCTTTTATAACTGCCGTCATAAACAAAAGGTGCATTCTTCTATTGCCCCATACCATTCAGAATGTACTCAGCTATGAGCACTAAAAACAGCCACAACTCAAGTGGCTTAAACAGTAAAGGGAATTATCTCCCATTAAGGCAGGGCTAGAGTGACCAACATCCAGCATACTCAGGACTGAGGGGTTGCCCAGGACACTGGACCTTCAGTGCTAAAACCAGGAAAGTCCCAGGCAAAGAGGGATGAGTTGGCTATTCCAAGGTTGGTTCCTTGAGCAGCTCAATGAGTCTTCAAGGTCCCTCTTTCCGTCTTCCTGCTGCATGTTCTTCGAAGGCCCACATCCTTTGTGGCAGCAATAGTTTGAGGCAACATCCAGCAGAACACCAACAACAAGGAGCCATTTTCTCCCATACTTATCTCTTTATCCGAAGGGTCTATTCTCCAGAAGTCCTTCAGTGACTAGGCCTGGATCCAGTACCCTTCCCAGAATTCGCTTAGGTTCTTCAAGTCACCTTTGAGGCTGAGCTCAGCTGGCTTTCCCTGAATCTCCTGGCTGCATGGTGAAGTGTGGATCCTGGTACCAAATGGGGGTGTTAGGGAGGAAAAGAGAGAGGAAACAACAGTGAATGTTGCACAGCCTGTGTGGTGGAAAATGTTCATCACTGAGTATCTGCTCAGGATTCAGAGAGAGACAGAAGCATCAACAGTGACGCAGAACATGGGATCTGTCATAGGGATGTGACCTCATATATCCGTGGGAGGGAGCTGGTTACACAGCTTGTATATGGCTGTTGCTTCTGCGTCTGGTGCTGGGCCCGGGGTGCAGTGGGCTGTTCGCCTGGCCCAGCAGTCTGGGAAGCTGAGGGTGGAGCTGATGGTGCTGCAGGCCCGCCAGGCCGCCCAGGAGTCAGGAGGGCTGGGGGAGGCATTGCGACCGCCTGCTGCCCCAGGCCCAGAGGTGAGCCAGCGGGTCAGGGACATCCCAGGAGCTGCATCAGAACCTCGGCACCCACACCGACTTTTCAAGGGTAGGAAGACTACAGTGTGGCGTCACTTCTGCCTTCGCAGGCTCGTGCGAGTTCAGTGGTGCATGCGAATCCCGGGAGTCTGGAGGGAAGGGGATTCTGGGAAACGCAATTCCAACTTAGGAAAATTGACACAGATCAAAGCCAGGGGCAACGCTGACTGTGGCTTTGATTTTTAGAAACCACCTAGTTAATACCTCAAGACCTCAAGCTGAATGTAAGGGATAAAGTGGCTGAATAGGCTGAGCACTGGCATATTGTGGAGGAAAATGTCACTTTACTCTTATTTTCTTTGATTTTTTTTCCACTCACTGCTATGGACTCTTGTTGCCCAGCCAGAGGAAAGTAAGGACACCTTGCCAAGTCTTTCAGTCTTTCCCACTAACCCACAGTTTGGACACACTGTTGTGAGGCCTGCAAAGGATTAACTGCTGACGACCCCTTGGGGAAAAGTCAGATGCAATTAATTCTAAGAGCTCGGTCAGCCCCTACATTTTACTGAACTCAGTAAATCAAAAGCGCTGTGCCCATGGGACAAATCTGATAAATTCCCTCAGCAGTTTTCAAAGATTTATCAACCCTCAGTGCAGGGGAGGGAGAGTGAAAACCAAAGGAGAAGATCTCTGACAGATGCCTGTTTCAGAAGGATGTTTGGTTCAAGTGTATTATTTAACACTGTAACTGTACACTGTAACTGTAACTGTATACACATCATAGAAGCCCAAACTTTTAAGGTAATAGAGTCTGCAAAGATCTTGTCTAATTATTTATTTAAAAATGTAGGCCCTTACTGATAGATACAACAACATGGGTGAATATCAAAAATATTATGCCAAATAGAAGAAGCTGGAAACAAAAGACTACATAGTGTATAATTCCATTTATATGAAGTTCTCAAACTGGCAAAACTAATCTATAAAGGAAAAAAAATCAAAGTAGGGTGTGTGGATGAGATTACTGGCAAGGGGCATGAAGAAACTTTCAGGGGTGATGGGTATATGCATTTGTCAAAATTCATCATAGGGGTGAAGTGTACTGATGTCTACAATTTATTTTGAAATGCATCAAAAAATAAGATAGATTATGCACTCCTATGTTCATTGCAGCATTATTCACAACAGCCAAGACATGGAAGCAACCCAAGTGCCCATCAACAGATGAATGGATAAAGAAGTTGTGGTATACATATACTATGGAATGCTACTCAGCCATAAAAAAAGACAAAATTGTGCCATTTGCAACAAAATGGATGGAACTTGAGGGTATTATGCTCAGCGAAATATGTCAGACAGAGAAAGACAACCATATGATTTCTCTTATATGTGGAAGATAAACAAACACATAGATAAGGAGAACAGATTGGTGGTTACCAGAGGAAAAGGGGGTGGGGAGAGGGTGAAAGGAGTAAAGGGGCACATGTGTACAGTGATGGATAAAAACTAGACTATTGGTGGTGAACACACTGCAATCTATACAGAAACTGAAATATAATAATGTACACCTGAAATTTATACAATGTTAAAAGCAAGATGACCTCAATAAAATTTAAAAAAAGAATTAAAAAAATATATAAAATAAGATAGATTGATGGATGGATAGATAGACATGTAACAAAACAAATACAGCAAAATGTTAATTGTAGAATCTAGGTGGTGGGTATATGGGTGTTCACGGTTCAGTCCAGGATTGAGTTGTAGATAGATGTCAACATACTGACTGGGGAAGAGATGGGAAAGAAACCATTAGAAAGGGATTCATAAAAGTTACAGTTAATTAAGAGAAAAATATCAACAGGCAGGCCAGACATTCAGAACACGAAGTGTGGTTCACTCTCTTCTTTTTTAATATATGAAATACAATCACCCCGTTGAATTCAGTTCCTCTCACTGCTACTTGGTGCTTGCTATGTGACTACCCCAAGCTGAGCACTTTTGCAAATTTGTCTACAGCACACTAAGAATCTCTCTCTCTCTATTCTCCTTTCAATGGCTGTGTATCAGTCAGCTATAACATAATGTGCTGCAGTACAAACCACCACAAAACTCAGTGGCTCGCAACAATGAGCAATTATTTCTTGCAGAGAAATATGTCTGCAGAGTGGCAGGGACTGGCTGATCTAGGCTGGGTTCTTTTGGGCTAGGCTCCAAGCTCTGTGTTTCTTCCATCCTCTTTGACTAGCAGGCCCCTGGGGCATACTCTTCTCATGATGACCGCAACTCAAGAAGGCAAGACCCCCTGCACAAGTACATTTCAAGACTGTGCTCACATCATCTCTGCTAAAATTCCATTAGCCAAAGCAAGAAACACAGTTAATCCAAATAATCACAGGCCCCCATACACTCAGAGCTGGAAATGGAGCATTCACCTCCAGCTCTTTATTTATCACTGCAAGAGATTCTGGGGCTGCTTTGGTCCTAGGGTCTAGCGACGTGAACCAGAAGCCTCTTCCTGAAACCTCTCTGCTTGGATGGGCTCCCATGTCTTCCACCATGCAGTAAAAACAAATCTTGTGTGTAACTACACTAGTTCAAGTGAACTGTTCTATTTTGCCTCTTCAGCCTCCCTCAAGGTAGAATCCCAAGGGGACAATTACAAACATCTGGCCAAGAGAAGGAATAAAGGACATTTGTTTTCCTACTTTAGGAGAAGTCAATTAGAGTTTCAATTTCCACTGTTAAATGTCACCTTTTTACAACATCCTGGAGGGAGAGTTGGCAGCTCTGTCATTAGGGGAAAAAAAAACTCTTTCAAGGAAGACTTATTGTTTAAAAAGGCACGGAAGGATCCAGAGATTAAAGGACCCTCTCAGACTGTCTGAGTTTCCTAGAGCTCTCGGTTTCTATTTTGAGCTGAACATTCAGCTTCCCTTGAAGCCTTGAGTGAGCCCTTTCAGCCTCCCTGCACCACTTTTCTACCGTTTGCAAAAAGTAATAATAAGACTTGCTGCTGGGTGTTGCACACAGAGTGCTCTGAGGAGCTTGGAGGAAAGGGAGGCTTCTCGAGGGGAAAGCTGTCAGCATCTTTTCTTCTGATCTCCAGATATTTTCAGTGTCTGGTACCCCTCATTAGAGCATCTGGTCCTTTCTCAGAGAAGTTAGATGAAAGCCAGAATAAATGGAGCAGAGAAGATCCCTTCTCTTGCCTCTGCTGCAAAGGATACATGTCAAGTTGAGTGATGAATGATTACTATTCTTCAGTTCCTAACACTTTGTACCCTATTTTCAAATTAAGGAGCACATTGTTGGCATGCCTGAAAGGTTAAACCCTCCTACTTCATCTCTGCAGTCACCAATTGGTACTTTATCACAATTTCTGTGGAGGGAACATTTTGTCTGCAAAACCCTTCCTTCCCCAAGCTGGGTGAGACTTTGAGAGCATCTTGAGTTTCTAAAGTTAGATCATGAATCACTCTCCTGATTGTAGGGTGGTGTTGCACCTAAAAAGACCCCATCTGTTAATTGTTTTCAACTTATTTTGAAATGCATCAAAAAATGAGATGGATTAATGCATTAAAAATTTTTATGTGTGTGAGGAAGATCAGCCCTGAGCTAACATCCATGCCAATCTTCCTCTTTTTGCTGAGGAAGACTGGCCCTGAGCTAACATCTGTGCCCATCTTCCTCCATTTTATGTGGGACGCCACCACAGCATGGCCTGACAGGTGGTGCATCGGCACACGCCCGGGATCCAAACCTGGGACACCAGCAGCGGAGTACACACACTTAACTGCTATGCCACGGGGCCAGCCCAAAAAAATTTTTTTTAATTATTTTAAAAATTCTTCCCTTTTCAATTATAGGGGGACTCATTTTCTCCCTCTCCTGGTACTCCACTCTCATCTACAGAACAGGGACTTCTGCATTTCCTAAAGTATTAGGAGGCAAGGAGGTGGGCAGCTGGAACCCTCAGAATGCTGCCAGCGGGACTGCCAAATGGTTCCACTTTGAAAAACAATTTTCAGTATCTAAAATCGCTAGGCATTTTTGTTGGATATATCTCTAGAAGTGGAATCATGGGCCCCAGGGGATATTTCTAGGGATATACGAACCAGAAATACCTGCACACTTTCACAAAAGGTACACATTAGAGTGTTTTTAGTCAGCCAAATCTGGCAACTACACACAAACCCATCAGCAGTAGAATGGATGACTAAATTACAGGGTATTCACAGAGTAGGACACTATGCAGCAAGGAGAATTCATCTACATCTATACACAACATAGTGACCCTCACAATCATAATTTGAGCAAAAGAAGCCAGATGAAAAAAGAGTCCATACAGCTTTTAGGGAGCTGGTAATTTTCTGATTCTTGTCCTGGGTGCTGGTTACTGAGGGGTCTTAATTTGTGACAATGTATTGAACCATATGCTTACGATGTGTGCTCTTCTCTATAAGTATATTATGCTTCAACAAGAAGCTAAAAATATATACGCAAGTAGAAAAATTGCAAAAGAGTCAGACTAGAAAGTATTGGGGGAAAGCTACCACGTAACCTTCTTTCCTCTCCCTCCTCACTCCTCTGCCTGGTGGTGAGAAGGGAGAAGGAGCCACAGCCACACATAGCCTGGGTGGCCCCTTTTCTCCCTCTTCCCGAGCCCTGCCCTGATCCTTCTGTCTTGACTGCCATGACCTGAAAGTGGGAAGCAACAATGCCCCTTTTGTCTGGCCAGGCCAGTGGACCTAATCTGCAGACCCAGGCTCCTCTCCCATGGACATCCCAGTCTGTCCTTAGTGGAAGAAGCAGGAAGCCCTGTCTGGCTACAGCCCCAGCCACATTCTCTGGTCCAGTGCTGCCAGCAACAGAGGTGCTATTTTGATCTCCAATTTCCATTGCTTGCATCTATTTCTCAACTGATTCCAAAGACAGAAGAGGCATGATTATCACCCCTTAAACCTCAACAACGTCTTTCTCAGAAGTTAAGAAATGAAGACAAGAATAAATGTATTGCTTTTCTTTTATGGAGCATTAAGACCAGAGGCTGTGAGTTCCTTATGGTGTCTGAGGAGATGATGACCACCCATTTGGAACAACACCAACTGGGTAATTAGAAAAGAAGAATGAGATTATCTTATCTCCTTCCTATAACACTTTCCTGTACTAACTGAAGAAACTGCTTTCCTGGGTGCCCCCTGGGGTGGGGATTTAGAGTGGTTTAATGTATGTCAGAGATTATTCCTTTGCTGAGTTAGAGATCGCAGTCACCAATTGCTATAGATAGGGAAAATACGGTCACAATATTTTGTAGCTCCTCCCATCAGGAATGGAGTCCATTTCTCTATCTCTTCCATCTGGGCCTGGCCATGTGACTTGCTTTAGACAATGGGATGTACCAAACATGAGATAAGCAGAGATTTGAAACATGCAGCACCATTGGACACGCCCTCTCTTGCTATTGGGCATGTGGAGAAGCCTGGGCTCGCCTGCTGGAGGATGAGAGACCACATGGAGTGAGGCCCCAGCCATCCCAACCAAGGCCCCAGAAACAGAAGTGAGATCATCCTAGACCACCCAGCCCCAGGTGAGCAGCCCATGTGAGAAGAGCCATCTAGCTAACCCAAAGAGTCTTGAGAAACAGAAAATAGATGTTGCCACTACATACCTGTTAGAATGGCCAAAATCCAAAACAATGACAACACCAAATGCTGGCAAGGATGTGTAGCAACAGGAACTCTCATTCATTGCTGTGTGAATGCAAAATGGTACAGCCACCTTAGAAGACAGTTTGGAATTTCTTAGCAAAACTAAACATACTCTTACCATGCAATCCAGCATTTGCACTCCTTGGTATTTACCCAAATGAGTTGAAAACTTAAAGTCCACACAAAAACCTGCACACGAATGTTTATAGCAGCTTTATTCATAATTGCCACAACTTGGAAGCAACCAAGATGTCTTTTAGTAGGTCAATGCATAAACAAACTGTGGTACATCTAAACAATGGAATATTATTCAGCACTAAAAAGAAATGAGTTATCAAGCCATGAAAAGATATGGAGGAACCCTAAAGACACATTACTAAGTGAAAGAAGCCAGTCTGAAAAGGCTACGTACTGTATGAATCCAACTATATGACATTCTGGAAAAGGCAAAACTATGGAGACAGTGAAAAGATCAGTGGTTGTCAGGAGTTAGGGAGATGGGAGGGAGGGATGAATAGGCACTGCACAGAGGATTATTAGGGCAGTGAAACTATTCTGTATGATACAATAATGGTGGGTATATGTCATTAGACATTTGTCAAAATCCATCAGATGTACAACACCAAGAGTGAATCCTAACATAAAGTATGGACTTTGGATGGTAATGAAGTCTCAGGGTAGTTTCATCAACTGTAACCAGTGTACCACTTTGTTGGGGGATATTGGTAGTGGAGGAGGCTGTACATGTGTGGGGGCAGAGCATATATGGGAACTCTCTGGACTTTCCACTCAATTTTGCTGTGAGCCTAAAATGGCTCTGAAAAATAAAGTCTACTAAAAATAATATGTGTTTTTCTAAGCCACTAAGTTTTGGGGTTACATAGCAAAAGCTACCTGATACACGGAGTCAAACATTGGGTGGGGAGGGGAATGAAAGGGAAAACAAATCTGTCACCTCAGAATCCTATAAACAATGAGAGAACACACACTAAAACAGCAGTCATGGAATTCAGGAGCAAGTTATAGCCATACCTATAGTTTGCCATGTTAGTTAAAACCAGGTGACAGGCTGAGTCTGTCATTTTACAAGAAAGACTTGTGTGCTGTTCTAATTTCTTCCTTATTGTTAGGAGAAGGAATTCCCTGCACTGAGGCCTGACAGCAGAATTCCTATTTCTGGAAGCCTCAAAAGTGGAGCACAAGACACGGAATGCAAATCCTATGCCTACCTTTAAAGAGGCAGAGAGTATGAGATGCTTCTACCTGAGTGGCTCAGCATGTACTTGCCCCAATCCGGTCACCAGATCCCACAGAGTCCAGTGGTCAGCAGCAAGGAGGGAGGAAAAGGCAACAGGAAATGTTGAAATGATGGATTGTCCAGCAATAATTTATGTGGTTCTTTGGAATGAATTGAATAAATCAGAACCCCTCTGCCTCCCTCTCCACCCCCCTTGCCTTCTGTCTTCCCTCCCCATCACACACACTGGTGAACACAACACAACATTGGACCCTAGTCTCTTTGTAAAAGACCTTGACACCAATAACCAAGGATTTCTCTGGATGTCAGGAATTGTGCTGAGAACATTGCTTTGGAAGGTGAAACAAGAAAATTCCCTATAGATGAAAAACTGAAGTTGGGGTCCTGAGGTCAGATTGCAGGCCCAGCAAGGTGTGGGTCTTGGCTGGCGTGCAAGTAAGAATCCTCATCTAGCTCTGCAACAGACTTTGGGAGTCTGGGAGGAAGCTTGGGGAAAGGGTGGGGAGAACAGAGCACAGCTTATTAACAGAGGGAGCTGGCAATGGTTTCAAATTAGCGCAGTCTCCTGAATTGATAAGGATTCCATCAAGGCCGTTAATTAGCTGCTAACCATATGCCTCTTGTCTTTGAATGTTCCTCCTGATTCAACATGAAAATGATGACTAAATTACAGATTGGTCCTGGGATTGAACTTCTATACCTGAGCCATTTTATTCATAGTCTCCTCCTCTCTTCGAAGGACAGTTCCTGGACGTGAAGAAACTTGTCCTGAATCGATGAAAGACAGCTCTGTTCACAGTCTATTCACCTACCCGAGAAGAAGACAGGAATGATTAGGAAAGCTACCTCTATAGATTTGGAGAGGTTTTTCTAGTTTAAATCAAACAATACCTTGAAGACTTCCCTAAATTCTTCATCTGTGACAATATAGGTCAACAAAGTGAGGAGTTGGATTCAAAAGACCTAGCCACTGTTAATAAGAAGCATGCTTTTTTTTTTTACTGAAATGCAAGGTTTTAAAATATGTATGTGTGTGTGTTAATATCTTGTCCTCCACCCAAAGTCACATTATGATATATGAACATTTTTAAAAATTATATTGCTTCTTTTACCAACACCAATAAACTGCTGACAAACTAGGTGTGAGCAAGAAGACGAAGCAGTTGGAACTCTCATACCCTGCCGGTGGAAGTGCAAAATGCTGGAGGGCTCTTTTTTGGTGGGAGACAAAGAGCCTATTCGACACTCATGCTACAGAACTGGAGGAGCTAGTGAGTGTTTACATGAGGCAGGGTTCTTAGTTGCAGACAACAGAATCCACTCTAACAAGTTTAAGCAAAAAAGGTTTATTCCATTAGGTATCTCACAAAATTCCCATGGGACCAGGAACCAAGCTTGCGTGCTACATGGCCAGGAGCAAAGCAGCCAGGAGATATGTCCAACCTCCCCAGAGGAATGTTCTAGCAGAAACCCTACTGCTGCCACTACCCACAGCCTGTGACTTTAGAGGACTTGAGAGTAGAAGCTCCAATGCTGCCTCAGAAGAACCAAATGCCTCTGACACAAGATGCAGCATCCACATGGCCATCCACGTGGCTGCCCTAGAGCACCCATCACCTCACATCACTCACTTCTGCCTTCCATGTCTCACGTGGATGGGCCTGCTTGGTGGAAGTCAATCAAGTGTGGCTCCCCAGCTGCACAGGAACTTGAAAAATGTCATTTCTATCTTTCCAGACTCTACAGTGCAGGGAGATATGCATAAGGGGATTGAAGTAGATGCTGAGTGAGCCAATATGTGGTATCTGCCATAGTATATTTTGGGAGGGAGAGCAGGTTGAGTCTAATGGGTTTGGGTGCAGGATTCTCACAGGAAGCTGGAAATGGTCAGTACCAGACTTAGATAGAGGAGCCACCTACAGGGAGGTGAGGACTAATATCACAAAAGTGGTCAAAGTAGCTCAGAGAGGATGCTGAGTACAAAACAGAGTGAATGACAGAAACTTTGGGGACACTTGCATTTAAGAAGTTAGGTCTGATGGGACAAAAGTTGATCTAAGATTACATTTTGCATGAAGGAAGGAGAAAAGATTTTTAATGACTGTTTTCATTCTTAGGGCATGGGGGTGGGGGACTGGAAGCAGAGGCATTGAGATAGAATGATGTTGTTCATAAATAAGTCACTGTCAGGTGCAAAAGGTTCAAATAAGCTCCTACCAGGAGTGTGGGAAGGGATTTTAGAAACCAGTAGACAACTGAAATTTTTGCCTGCCAGCACCTCTCCCACTTTTTACACAGGACCTCACTTTTCCTCCGGGACACTACCCCATCCCCACTCCATGAGGTCCAGTCAATCAAGTTGCCTTGCCCCCTTACCCACCCAAGCAGTGGGAACACGTCCCAAGTCAGCTCCCTAAGGAATCTGAATCTTGAGCCAAATGACATAAAGACCGAAAAAAAAAAATGAGCTGGAACTAAGTCATTCCAGTGGTAGTTCCCCACAAACGCTGTCCATCAATCCCTGCTTCAGAGATCCCCAGAGCTGCCCTCTTCCTATCACATTCCAGGTCACATTGCCAAACTCTTCCATCGGGTCTGCGAGCTCTCTGATGCCCTTCTAATACATGACTGTTCTGTTTAAGTTCACTGGAGTCTGTTTTTGCTGTTTGCCACCAAAGAACACTAGCTGATACGCAAGCGCTGTAGTAGAAACAGGCTTGCCTTTTCCTATTAGGGGCATGTTTTGGCTAATGCTTGTTCACCAGATCATGGTGTATGGTAGATCATTACAATAATGGCCCTCAATTAGTCCACGGCTCTTTGCAATAGGACATTGCTGCCCCTCCCATCAAGACTCCACCCTTGGAGTCTATTTCTCCACGCCTCTTGAATCTGGATTGGCTTTCTGACTTATTTTGACCAATATAATATGGTGGATGTGATGTTGTATGGTGTCATGAATCTAGGCCTTAAGAGGCCTTGCAGCTTCCACCTTCACCTTCTTACAACCCCAAGACCACCATGCTGTGAGGAAGCCCAGGCTACTGAAGGATTAGAGGCTACTGGAGGGGAACTGAGGTGTCCCACCAACATCCTGACAGGAGAGTGAGGGCATCTTGGGCTCTTCAGCCCCAGCCCCATCATCAGATGATCATCGCCATGTGCCTGAGCCCAGAAAAACTGTCCAGACTGCTGACCTATAGAAATGTGAGAAATAACAAATGGTTATTGTTTTAAGTCACTACTGTTTGGAGTGGTTTATTAAACAGCAGTAGGCAACTGATCAATAAGGAAAGAAATAGAGCACAGGACCCTGCAGCCTTTGAAACATTCTGGTAACTGTGACGACAACATCATGTGTGGCCTCAGAATGGTGTTTGTGCACGGACGAAAGGAAGACTGAAGTTGAAACGGACTCTAGCACAAGGAGCAGTCAAACACTTCCTTCTCACTTCTGCCACTGGAAGAGGGGGCCAGCCGGCTGACAGCACAAGCTGGCTCAGCATGGCAGACGGCCGGGTAGAGGCCAGAGGTCCTGGCCATAACAGGAAGCACAAGACTTGGATTCCAGTCCTGGCCCTGCTGCTGCCTGGCTTGGAGAATCCACTTAACCTCTCCAATTCCAGTTTCCTCATCCCCAAAATGGGCATGATAATACCTTCTCTGCCTCCTTCACAAGCTTGTAAGAGTGAATGAGATAATGAATGTAAAAGCCCTAAATAAACTTAAGGGCCAACTTGCTATGGCCAGCTAGGCATGCAACATCCAGAACCACTGGGCCCTAATTTATTCTCAGAATACTGGAAGACATAGGAACAATAGCTGACCACACCATTAGAAGGGCTTCTGTCAACATAAGGGAGGCCAATTCTAGCTCTTGGGGATGCTCCATGGCAAAAACATGACCTTGTTGGTATATATTTATAACCAGCCTCCTCCTTTACAGCACCTGGAAAATATCTAATGTCCATGTTGGTCACACAGCCTTGAAATTTCTTTCTATTTTGCTTCCCCCAAACCAGGAGCAACACCCTAGCCCCATTGTTCATGAGGGCTTACTGATCGTCTCTAAATCCCTTCTTCATTTAATAGCTACCCATGGCCTCCAATACATTCATTCTTTTCCCTTCCCATCCCCAAAACCATAGTTTCCCTCTATGACCTCTTGCTAGCTATTGACAGATCTGATTTTCTCTTCCAATCCATTCCAAGTTCTCTTCAGCCCCCTTTGAATATTGTCTTTTCCTGCTCCTGGCCTCATGGTTCGTTCAGCCTGATGGCAGCCCCATCTCCTTTAGGAACCAGCAAGTGACCACACCTTATTCACAACCTTGTCCTTCCTTCTCAGCTCTTCTTTCTGCCCTACCCCAACAGGATGCAGTTATATGATTTTCTAAGTTTCTCCTCTCAGGGTTGCAATGGATCTCAAATGTTAGGCAGGAGAGAAAGATGGCAGAGAAATGGCCGGCCCATGGTTCTTTAATAACACGCCATCGCACCACCACCATCACTGCCACACATCAATTATTTGGAACTGAAAGCTCTGGCCTCTGCAGTCCAGTCAAAAATTTCACTCAGCCTGGCCTGTGTACATGTATCTGGGTGAGGTTTTTCCAACTTCCAGATGAGAAAACACTACATTTAAGTTTATGTCACTTTCTACCAGGAAAATGAAACTGCACCCCTCCCCACCATTTGCAAGTATGATGGTTTTAAAATATGGTTCTAAAATTCTTTGATACTCCCTTCCTGAAGATTGGGGACTATTTTCCCTTCCTTTGAATCTGGGTGGGCTTGTGATTGCTCAGAGCAATAGACAGCAGAAATGGTGCTGTGTGACTTCCAAGGCTGGATCCCAAAAAAGGCCATGCAGCTTCCACATTGTTCACTGGAACATCAGTACTGGAGCCTGAGCTGCCCTGTAAGAAGTTCCACTACATGGAAGCTGCCATGTCGTAAGAAGGCCCAGCCACATGGAGAAGCCGCGGATGAGTGCTCTGGTTCTAGTCTTCAAGTCTTCCCATCTCAGACACCAGACATGAGAGTGAAGGAGCCTTCACATGATTCCAAACTCCAACTGTTGAGTCACTCCCAGCATTGAAATCTTCCCAGGTAAGACCTTAGAAATTGGAGAACAAAGACAAGTTATCCTTGGCGTGCTCTGCCTGAATTCCTGACCAACTGAATCCATTAAGCATAATAAGATGCTTGTTTTAAGCAGCTAAGTTTTTGGGTAATTTGTTCAACAGTTACTGGAATGGCAATAGTAACTGGAATAGTACAAACAAGCGTGTATACAGCAGGGTGGTCACTCTGAAGCTCCTCTTGCACTGCAGGCAGAGTCCTTGGGGCCCATCCTGGGGGAAGGAATCTGTGGCACCTCTTTTGAAACATCTGAACTGTGATGGGGGTTGGGCTTGGGCCTCAGCACCTAAAAAGGAAGATGGCAGTCCTGCTCTGGCATGTACTTCCCAGTAAGACCATCAATCAATACCCCCAAAATACGAGTCAGCATGACAGTGGTTTCAAATCACCAGGTGAGACCACTTTGATGGTTTGGCTCTGACACTTGGTAGGGCAATGGGAGGAGACTGTCTGGTTCTGTTTTTCAAGGTCTCTTTTATTCTGAACCATCAAATATAAAATTCAAAAATCTCTAGAGAAAAGACTACTTTGTACTTTGCAGAGAGTTTGAACATTCTGGGCTTCTCTTGGGGTGAAAAATGCTACAAGAAGTCTCACTGTCCCCCTTAATTATAGATAATACTTGTGGCTAAAAAAATCTGGTAAAACATGGTTTAGGTATTTACAATAAGATTTAAAAAACCTCATTTGTACATGCAAAATCAACTAAAGAGGCCATACTTGTACAGACAAGTGAGGCCACAAGCTACTTTGCACAATTATTCAGATGGTAGACTTGTAGCAAGAGTGATTCTGGAGGGTGCCTCCTCCAGGTAATTGTTTCAGAACCCAATTTTGCTCTGACATAACTGGTTCAAACTGGATCTGAATTCTTAGAGCAGCTTAAACGGTAATTATCATTTGATCCTAATGTATCAGTGGGGTTCAACAGCACCCGACGGGTTCTGGTAACACCGCTTCCTCCCTTCTCCCCTACAGCTCTGCAGGAGGTGACAGCTTCCCAATGTTGCAGGTGCTCACTAGCTTGTGTTTGCATTCTTGACCCTCCCTCACCTCTGTAAGGAGTCCTTTTGTTAAAGCCTTTTGAATCAGCTAGGATGGATTCCATTTCCTGACTGTTGCTGTTGATGAACAAATCCTTTGGTCAGCACAGAGTTTAGAGAGCCAGACGGTCTTTCTGACAAGATTCTCCATGAGCTTCGACATCATTGAGTCACCTGGTTCCTCAAGAACAAATGTCCTGTGGATTGGACCATTTATCACTTAGGCATTGCACTTAGCTGCAAGTAGGAAAAAAAAAAAAAAAAAGAAAACAATGGCTTAGATAAAGGTTGGCAAACTTTTTTTCAAAGGGCCAAATAAGAGAGTAAATATTTTAGGCTGCGGGCCACACAGGCTCTGTCACACTACTCATCTCCACCACTATAATGTGAAAGCAGCCACAGACAGTACTTAAACAAATGAATGTGGCTGTGTTCCGATAAAACTTTATTTACAAAAAACAGGCAGTCAGCCCATGGGTTATAGTTTGGCAACCCCTCGCTTAGACAAATTAGTGGTTTATTTTTCTCATGTAATAAGAAGGCCTGAGGTATGTGTTTGTGGTGATAGTTCAGCAAGTTGCTAGCTGGTGCTTCAGTCATCCGAAGGCTTAGCTGGGTCTGGAGGATCCATTTCCAAGGTGGTCCATTCACATGACAGGTAAGTTGGCGCTATAGTTGGTTCCTTTCTTTGTGGGGCTCTCCATGGGGCTGCTTGAGTGTCCTCATAACATGGTGCCTGGCCTCCCCCAGAGCAAGCAATCTAAGAAAACGAGGTTAAAGCTGCAATGCCTTTTCTGACCTACCCCTTTATTCCCACATCGTTAATTTTGCTTTGTTCTACTGATCACACAGGTCAGCCCTGATTCAATGAAATGGGACACAAGAGCCCGTATAAGGTGACCATTCTGGGGGGCCATCACAGAGGCTAGCTACCACATCATCTGAAAAGGCTGCACGGCTACAGTACCTGCCTCACACCGTGACGGCAAGAAAAGGAAAAGGCAGGAAGAGACCCAACATCTTTGGAGGGGAGGGCCTACTGTGTGTCAGCTCCCCTCGAGATACTCAAGATTCTCAACCACCACTACTATCCCCAAAGCCTAGTCTCTTGACATCCCTAATGAAACCTGGGAAAGCCCAGAACCAAGGAAGCTCCGTTACCATGTGAAACTGACCAAGGTCAAGAGCTCTTTGAAGGCCCAAGACTACAGTGAAGTAGCAGCTTTCTGAGGCATCTTGGCACAGAGATTGCTAATGTTTGCTTGGCCTCAGGCCTCTGCTGCGAACCAGGCTGAGTCTGGAAGGCCTGGCTCCTCATACTCTCTGCACTTTGATGCTCAGAACCACCTTGACTTCATTTCTGGGACAACTAACAGTTCTCAATCCCACTACCATTCTGAACACCTCGAGAGCTTTTAAGCATTCTCAGTCCCTCATTCAGCCCAGACCTACTGTGTCAGCATCTCTGGGGGTAGGGCTCAGGCGTTTTCAATCATTTTTAAGTGATTCTGATGCAGTGTCCAGCTTGAGAGCCTAGCACAAACACCAGATCCCTTTCAATGAGGCTGGAGACAGAGCCAGATGTTTTGGCAGCTACATCACTCTTGCAACGCATTTGTAGCTTGTGGTTTGCTAAACCCCAAGTTCATTTTTGCAGAAACTCCTCTTCACCTGGGTCCTGCCTAGCCCATATTTTGCAAGTTTTGTTTCACCCAAATAACCTCGTTCAATTTTATTTTATTGAAAGTGGGCTCTAGATTCTGGCATCACTCAAGGCTCTCCTTTCAACTTTCGGATCAGCCCATTTGATGAGGTTAACTTCATCCGAGATGTTGATAAACATGCTATCTGGAGCACAGCCCTGCAGCATTCCCCTAGCAAATTGCTGTGGAGAATTTATCTGCCACAAACCTCCTGGCAGCATTCCTATCGTCTATGATTTCTCGAACATTAATAACAGGTTCCCTAGGGTCATGAGAGCATCTGTAATTCTTGCACACCCTGTGATGGCATCTTAGGCCTCCCCCTTCTATCCTTTACATATTCCTAATGTACATATACTGTTCTAGAAGACCAGTCATTGTTCTTCTGGAGAAGACACAGAACAGGAACCGAGTGGTTCTGCCTCTTCTGGAGCCACACTGTCTCATTCAAATACTGGCTCCTCCCCTTAATAGCTGTGTGCCCTTGGGAACTTACTTAATGGCTCTGTGCCTCAGGGTCTCATCTGTGAAATGGGGATTCTAGTAGTACTTTCCTCATAGAGTTATTGTAAGTATTAAATGTGTGAGTACATGAGAACTACTTAGAACAGCAGCTGGCACATAAAGAGCACAATGGAAGTACTACTCATCATTGTCATTGTCATCATCGTTGTTGATGTCATTATTACTATTATTATCGCAATTATTTCTCCAAGCAGTGGCGCTACCTCTTGTATCTTTTTGGGGGAATATATTTTTAATTTCTTTTCTTCTACTTGTCTTAAGTTTAAGATACTCTTCCTTCTTTAGTTTCCTAAGATGGAAGCTTTAGTTATTAATTTTAGCTCTTTCTTCTGTACTAATATATGCATTTAATGCTATAAATTTCCCTCTAAGCACTGTTTTTGCTTCATCCCACAAATTTTAATAAGCCATATGTTCATTTTCATTTAGCTCAAAATATTTTTAAATTTCTGTCAAGATTTCTTCTTTGGCCCATGAATTATTTAGAAGTGTGTTGTTTAATCTCCAAATATTTGGGGATTTTCCAGATATTTTTCTGTTATTGATTCCTAGTTTAATTCCATTGTGGTCTGAGAACTGACTTTGTATGATTGATAGTCTTTTGAACTTGTTAAGGTGTGCTTCATGACCCAGAATGTGGTCTATCTTGGTGAATGTTCTATGCAAGCTTGAGAAAAATATGTATTCTGCTGTTGGTAGATGGAGTAGTCTACAAATGTCAAATAGATCAAGTCGATTGATAGTGCTGTTCAGGTCAACTCGTTCTTTATTGATTTTCTGCCTGGTTGATCTGTCAATTACTGATAGGGGGATGTTGAAGTCTCCACCTACAATAGGGGATTTGTCTATTTGTCTTTTTAGCTCTATCAATTTTTGCCTCACATATTTTGACAATCTGTTGTTACACACACACATTGTTATCCCTTCTTGGAGAACTGACCCATTCATCATTATGTAGTACTCTTTTTTATCCATAATAATTTTCCTCATTCTGATGTCTGCTGTGTCTGAAACTTATATAGCTTTCTTTTGATTAGTGTTAACATGGTATATCTTTCCCCACCTCTTTACTCTTAACCTATCACAGTCTTTATATTTAAAGTGGGTTTCTTATAGAAAACATATAGAGGGTTTCCCTAGAGTTTAAAATATACATCTGATACTAATCTAAGTCCACCTTCAGATAACACTATACCACTTCTCATGTAGTGCAAGTACATTATAACAGAGTATTCCCAATGCCTCCCTCTCACACCTCGTGACATTGTGTCATTCATCTCTCTTATCGATATGCTACAATCACCAAATACATTGTTACTACTATTACTTTAGACAGTTACCTTTGAGATCTCTTGGAGATCAGGACAGAGTCTTTAGATTTGTTTCCAACACCAGCAGCCCTGTTTTAGAGAGGAAGGTGAGACACAAGCTTCCTCAAATAGAAAGCTAGTCCCAATCCCTCTAGAAACCTGGACTTCAATTAAACATCTAAAAAACACCTAGCATGTAAAGCACTGTGCTGGGCATCCCAGGCCATCAGATAATCACGGAACTCGGATGTCAGCTACTCTGACCCCCACATCTTACAGATGAGGAAACCATGGCCCATGGCAGGGAAGCAACCTGCTCATGGGCTAGTCTGGAGGAAAAATAAGCTACAGAAAAGCAGCCTGAACCTGGACTGATTCCTGTACTGAAGGTTAAAAAGTAGCAACAAAGGACATTATTGGCTGTGATATTGTGATTTATAATAAGAAATATATATTTGGTCTTCAACACAGGGCTCCCAAAACCCTTGGAATTTCCTAAGTGATGAGAGCAACAAAGCTGTCTTTTGTTATCTTAATAAAGTGGCTTTTGGATCCCACCTAAAGATGGGGGCTATTAGCCAGGGGAACCAACCATGTGAGTAGAGGGTTGGAACTTTCTCTCCCATCCCACCCCCACTTCTGGGGAGGGGAGAGGGGCTGTAGATTGAATCAGTTACCAACGGCCAATGATTTAATAAACTAGGCCTAAGTAATGAAGCCTCCATAAAAACCTAAAAGGACAGGGTTCAGAATCTTCCAGGTTGATGAACACACAGAGATTTGGGGAGAGCGGTGCACTAGGAGAGGGCATGGAAGCTCCATACCCTCTCCTCATACCTTCCCCTGTGCATCTCTTCCACATGGATGTTCCTGAGTTATATCCTTTTGCGATAAACCAGTAATCAAGTAGGTAAAATGTTTCTCTGAGTTCTGTGAGCTGCTTTAGCAAATTAAACAAACCCAAGGAGAGGGTTGTTGAAACCTCCAGTCTATAGCCAGTCAGTCAGAAGCACAGGTGACAACCTAGACTTGCAATTAGCATCTGAAGTTGTGGGGGGTGGGTGAAGTCTTGTGGGACTAAGCCCCTAACCTGTGAAATCTGATGCTATTGAAGCTGGGTACCTGATGGTTACTGTAGATATTCAATAAGAACATGATTACCCTTCGACTTTGTTCCCAACACAGACACAGATGAACAGAAGTTAATCTTGTTAATTGTCCGTTTTCTTGTTTAACCTGAGGGGTGACTCAAGGGTCACAAGGATTTATGAGCTTATTTTGCAGAAGAAAAAGAATGCCTTCAGGGAAGTTATGATCACCAGATAACCAGCCTTCAGCTGCAGTTGATGCCCAGAAGTCTGATTGCCCAAGGGCTTACCTGGAGTGAAAGAAATACAGATTTCCCCTTTGTTTCTCTGAAGCTCCTCCTCCCAAGCCCCTTAACTCTATCAACACTCGCTGCTTTCTTCTTTTGTTACGGCAGATTTGAGAGAACTTATCCTCCTGCCTTCTCATGTTTGGCCAATTTGAATAAACCTTTCTCCATCTCTAAGCACTGCTGTCTCAGTGTTTGGCTTATTGCACATCGGGCATGAACCTGAGATGAAGAGGTTCAGTATCACTGTCTCTGGGTAAATAGTGTCAGAATTGAGTTAAATTGTAGGACATCCAGCTGGCATCTGAGAACTGCTTGTTGGTGTGGGGACACCCCACCCCCATGAATCAGAATTGGTGATCAGAATCTTTATTGGGTTAATCAACAAAATTAGAATAAGGACAATAAATTAGAGGAAAGAGCACTGAAGTTACTGAGGTTGACAACTGTGCAGTGGTTATGTAAGAGGAGGTCCCCATTCTAGGGAATACACACTGAAGTACTTAGGGGTGAAGGGCCATGAGGTGTGTAACTTACCCTCAAATGTGAACGCAATTTATCCTGGAATTCAGGAAAAAATATGCACATACATAAAGGGGCAGGGAGGAACGATACAGCCAAGAGGCAAAATGTCAGCAAGAGGCAAACCTGGATAAAGGATATAGGGTATTTTTTGCACTATTTTTGCAACTTTTCTGTAAATTTGAAATTATTTCCAAATAAAAGGTTTAAAAAGTAATCTTTTAACCTCTTTATTGTAATAGATTATAATCCTACATTTCTGGAAATCCAGGGATCTTTCTCCATATTTCTAGTGGCTTCATATCACTGGCCCCATAAATGCCAAAATATAGTTTATTTTTTGTTAATAAACAGACAGCTTTTCAGAGAGGTGAGTTTACTAAAATGGGTTATCATCACCTTGGGGAGGGAGAAGGGTCTGGAATATTGTGTAGGGGAAATGACCCCACTCTATTCAGAGGCAAACAGTTGCTGGACTTGGGGGGATCATAATTATGCCCCGAGGCCTTTCTCTCAAAGCACAGCTTGGTTTGGCTCTCTCTGGGATTCCCCCCGGGCAGGGAGCACCTCCTCTTTCCCTATCCTTATTTAGAAGCATGCCGTCCTCAGGAAATAGTGAGAAATGTGGGGAGAATGTCCTCTGCTGTCAGTTATCCACACAGCATTGCTGTTTTCCTAATGAGCAGCAACACTTGCAACAACATGTGCCAGAGAGCAACCTGAAAACTGAAGTGAGCCGCACGCCTCCGGAGGCCCAGCAGGCCTCTCTCATGCCCTCTTGCTGCCTGATCTGATCCCAGCCCACAACTTTGGAACCCAAGTCTGGGGCCAGGGGTTTGCAGGGGAAGCAGGCACAAGGCTCAGTGCTCCACTTCAACCCCTTCCTCCCCTCCCCTGCAGACGCAGCATTGGCTGGGCAGTTCCGTCTTGCTGTACCTGTCCTTGGTCATTAGCACTCTGAGTCTCACAGCAACCCAGCGTGAGGCACAGCCACCGTACAGACAAGAAAGAGACTCAGAGGTCAGAAGGCTCGACCAGGGTCGGACCTCTAAGAACTTGCAGAGGACGGGAAGCCAGACCAGACATGCACTGCTCCTTCTGCTCCTCTTTCTGCAGACACCAAACTCTGCGCCCCCATCAGCCTTTCCGCCTCCTGCACTGAGGCCCCTCAGGAGGGCGCCCATTCATTACACCACAAAGAGGCAAAGCCTACCTCTGTGCTTGGCCCAGTGACAGACAAGACCCTGAGACCAAAGCCCATTTCCTCTGAATCCCACCCAAAATGGTCCAGAACTTGATGTGCTGGTGTTGCCCTCAGGATACTGCCCTGATTTTACTGAATAACCTGCTAAGGGACAACAAGACGACTCAGATGGAAAAGACTTGCAAGGTCTTGACTGGGGCATTAAATCTCCCTTGAGGTTCCCAGAATGCTCCACGTTTCTCCAGGTTTGTTCTCTAGGTACACCTCTGTATAAGCTGTCTACTGTAGCCTGAGCATCCCCTACATCCCAGACCACCAACCAAGCTGCCCTGGAAATTCCCCTCAAATGTCACTTCCCCCAAATGCTCTGGAGTGCTTGGCTTGGCCATCTTCTGAGGACCTTGTTGCTACCTGTACTGAAGCACTCGCCACTCCACTCTGGTTACCTGTCTGCCTGTCTGTCTATCGTCTCAGCAGACTGTGCATCCTGGGGTCAGGGCTCAGTTACATTCATCTGTGTGTGCCCAGCAACTAGCACAGTAGCTGACATAGACTGCTGAGTGCATGAATGAATGAATGAATGAACGAATGAGGCCCAAGAGTGGGGAGATTTAGGTCCAAGCCATGGCTCAGTCTCTATTTCTTTGATCTGGAGCAAGTCAGGTTCCTTCTTGGTGGTCTCATCTACATGATGGTAATGATTCATCTCTGGTTATAGCACAGAATTATTCCAGCACAGGGGTCATGTCTGCAAAAGCATTTTTAAGTGTAAGATACTATCCCCAAGTACATTATCTTTATAGTTTAAGGGAAGAAGGGCATGGTTAAGGAGCACTGTAAGATATACTACACTGGCAGTTCTCAGCCTCAGCTGCTCACTAGAATCACCTGGGGAACTTCACTGGCTTGTGATGCAGCCTGGTCACTGGGATTTTTAAAAACTCCCCGGGTGACTCTACTATGCAGCTTAGGCTAAGGACCTCTGGTAGACCCAGAGATGTGATGCTTGTCGCTCTGATGCACGCCACTCGGGTCTCCTATTTGGAACGGGTGAGGGCAGTGATGCTCAAAGCTTAGCTGCATCAGCATCAGCTGGAGGCTGGTTAAAACCCAGACTATCAGGCCACACCCCCAGTTTCTGATTCAGTGGGTCAGGGATGGAGCCCGAGAATCTGCATTTCTAACAAGTTCCAAGTGGTACTGATTCTGCTAGTCTGGGGATCCTACTTTGAGAACTTTTGGTTAGAGAAGCAATTCCCAAATCAGAATCACCTGTGGAACTTTTTGGACACATCAAGCACCAGCTCGGGCCCACTGAACTGCACTTTCTGGAATCTGTTTTTAACAAACTCTCCAAGTGACCATGACCACCAGGTGGATTTGAGAATCTCTCTAGTGGGTGACTCTATGACCATGTCTGTGCTGCTCCAAGGCTGCAGGGAACACTTTGCCCTGCCTTACAGAAGGAAGAGGCCGAGAAGACAGGCGGTTCTGTTTTCATCTATTTAATAAAAAGGAGAAGGCAGCCCTGTAAGCCTCAAATGCAAACCATTCATACATTCATTTGAAGGGATGCATTTGGGTGTGCCGCGCACCTGCCCAGGAGAAGTGTCTGAGCACCCCGAAGGAAGAACACACAGCACTCGACTCAGGGACCTGGAATGCAACCTTGGAAACAGGTCACCTTTGTGCCAGCTCAACACAACACCCTCCACCACAGAGCAAAGGCCTGTGAGATCATTTTGTCAGGAAAATATGCTAGCATTATCTTCCACTCTATTAGGAATCTAAGTTAACTGGAAGGATGACAGAGCAAATAGAAATATGCCCTGAATTATTCACAGATCTGGGGAAATCCTAATGGAATATCGTAATAAAAAACTTTCATTTTTTAAAAAATAGTTTGAATAATAGAAAATCACCTGTTTTTTCCTTGAGGAAACTAAAAGTACTAGGTTAGGACGGAAACTGACTTTCTCAGTAGGTCATCTCCATGGACATTTATTCATTTACTCAACAGAAATGTGAGCCCTCACCAAGTGCTGGGCCCTGTGCCGGGGGCTGGGGCTTCACAGTTAACAAGACAGATGGACCTGCCCTCGAGGAGCCTGCAGTTCAGTAAGAGAGCCCAACAGCAACCAAGCCAACCTACCAGGGAGTGGGACTGTCCAACTGCCCTAGGTGTCAGCAAGGAAAAGAACTGAGTAATCTAAAAAAAGAGCATGGGTGGGAGGGGTGGGGGTCCTGCTGGACACCGGGTGCTCACAAAGGCCTCTGAGAACAATTACAACCAAGCAGAGGCCTGAAACGTGAGAGGAGCTAGCCAGAGACAGAACAGGGAGTTGAATTCCAGCAGGGAAACAGCACGTGGAACGGCCTTGAGGTAGAAGGGAGCTAGGATCAACTGTGGAAAACAAAGGTCAAAGAGGCTAAGAGCACAGAGAACAAAGGGGATAGAGGTGGGAGGTGAGGTCGAGAGCAGTGGGAGGTGATACAGGCTGACCAGCCATCTCTGTTTCCTGGGACATTGGACTTTCAGTGGTAAGACCAAGAAAAACCCGGACAAAGAAGAACAAACCGGTCACACTGGCAGTGAGGTCAGAAAGGATGAACGGGAGGGGTGGGAGGTAGGACCAGAAAGCCCGGTGGGCACAAAGCACTGAGAACTTTACAGACCTCAGACAGGAACCTGGCGCCGGGAAGTCACTGAAGGTTTCAAGTCAGGAAGTGGCATGGTCCAGTTCATGTTGTTCAGTGTCTACAGAATGGAATGGAGGGAGCAGGAAGGGACAGGAGGAAACCTGTTGAAAGTGGCTGTGGTCATCCAGTGAGAGCAACTTGGACCAGGGTGGCAGTGGAGACAGAGAGAAGTAGGCGCATAGGGCAGAGGCACAGCTGTATGGCCATCTGGGCACCTCCCTCAACCCAAAGGTCCCGGGGAAAGCAAGGAGTAGAGAGCACATAGTGTGTGTTCCTGGAGCGAGGAGGACAAGCATAAGCCAAGTGCCTGTCTCCTGTGTCCTGCAGGAACAATGACAACTCATGAGTGACTCGCGCCATGCAGCTGGCAGGTGAGCGCCTAAGGGCAGGCGACACAGCAGGTGTGAGAGCAGCTCTTTGGAGGAGGGTCTCTACCCAGAAGGAGGATGACAAGGTGATTACAGGGAAGTTTCTGGAGCCACATCTCAGTGAGAGCCCAAAGGCCGTTACCCCAGGTGCAGGCACTGTCCCGATGACCTTCAGAGTTTGTGTTTTGTGTATCTTCCTCCTTAAGGTGGCGTGCCTGTGCCTGAGCATAGAAGCTGGTCTGTTTGTTAGGAGAAAAGGTGGAAAGACATGAGGGAAAACACCGTTACCATCTGACTGAATAAGAAAGAAGATGGAAGGGAAAGTGACGTCATCAAGTATGTGGAATAGGAGTTTTCTGTCATTCTCCCAAAGAACATCAATTTTGACAACCACCCACGGACAAGAGTACCTTTGTGGAAGTGCAGAAGTCTCCTGGAGAAGTTCCAGCACACTGTTGGAGCAAAAGAAAACTCTGAGATTGGACACATTGAAGAAGGTAAGAGGAACAGCTTCACTTTACCTGCATCACTGACCGCCTGAGGCGGCACAGCTCAGTGCCGAGAGGGACCCTCTCAGCGCACAATTTCTCCCACAGCAGAAAGTGAGAGGGTGTGAGTGAGCACCTGGCTTCCCCAGCTGTGGGACACTGCCAAAGGGGCTCCTGTTTGCTCACACCACCCAGATTACTGAGGTGCTGCATGAGTGGGGGTGGGAAGGGGCTAGGAGGACAGCAGCCAGGGCTCTTGGAGGGCATCAAAGGGATGTGGGTCCCACCAGCTGCTTTGCCCATTAACCACTAGGGATGCTTCACCTGCAGATCCCCCAATCTGGCCGACGGACACCCTCAATGCTCCCGCACCTCACTCACATACCCCCTCACCCCATGGCCAGCTCCTTGTGTGCGTTACTGAGGGCAACAAGTGCAAGCCTTTGCAGGCAGCTAGTGATCATCACAGAAAGCCAACTCAACTCTGTAGAATTGGGAGAAATCACACAGTTTTGACATTCAGCACTGCCTTAGCGAAAGCAAAAAGGAGGCTGTCAGCACCTGGCGTGGCTTTGCAGGATTGACAGAAGGCATATAATCTTAAGAATTCCCCCCCAAGAGGGAATAAGAAGTGTGGAACAGGTATATGCACAGAAAAGGTCTAAGAAAGCCTCAGAATCTCCAGCAGGGCAGAAAGAAGATATTTCTTTCCCAAAACCAATCAATAAGGACTGGAACAGGTGACTGCTTCTTCAAACGTGAAGACAGCAACACAAGACTTCACGGAACATGGAAAATCAAGGAAACATTTCACCACCAAACCAACACAATAATTTTCCAGTAACTGACACCAAAGAAATGGAGATCTGTAATTTGTTTAATAAAGAATTCAAGGGCCGGCCCCGTGGCTTAGCAGTTAAGTGCGCGTGCTCCGCTGCTGGCGGCCCGGGTTCGGATCCTGGGCGCGCACCGACGCACCGCTTCTCTGGCCATGCTGAGGCTGCGTCCCACATGCAGCAACTAGAAGGATGTGCAACTATGACATACAACTATCTGCTGGGGCTTTGGGGAAAAAAAGGGAGGAGGATTGGCAATAGATGTTAGCCGGTCTTCCTCAGCAAAAAGAGGAGGATTAGCATGGATGTTAGCTCAGGGATGATCTTCCTCAAAAAAAAAAAAAAAAAGAATTCAAAATAGTCGTTTTAAGGAAGATCAGTGAGCTATAAGACAATACAGAAAGATAATTCAATGAAATCAGGAAAACAATACATGGACAAAATGAGAATTTTAACAGAGAGATAGAAATCATTTTAAAAAAAAGAACCAGGGACCGGCCCTGTGGTTTGGTGGTTAAGTGCGCGCGCTGCGATGCTGGCGGCCCGGGTTCGGATCCCAGGTGCGCATCGAGGCACCACTTCTCTGTCCATCCTGAGGCCGAGTCCCACATACAGCAACTAGAAGGGTGTGCAGCTATGGCATACAACTATCTACTGGGGCTTTGGGGACAAAAAATAAAATAAATAAAAATCTTTAAAAAAAGAACCAAAGAGAACTTCTGGAGCTGAAGAATTAAATGAATGAAATAAAAAATGCAATGAAAAGCATCAACAGCAGACTTGATCAAGTGAAAAGAAAAAAATCTATGAACTGAGAGATAACTGAAATTATTCAGTCAGAGGAAAACAAAGAAAAAGGAATGAAAAGAAGTGAAGAAAGCCTATGTGTACTATGGGCTACCATTAAGCAAAATAATTTATGCATTCTTGAAATCCCAGAAGGAGAAAAGAGAGAGAAACAGGCAGAAAGCTTATTTAAAGAATTAATGGCTGAGAACTTCAAACACCTGAGGAGAGATCTGGACATCCAAGTTGATGAAGCTCATAGGTCTTGAAACAAATTCAACCCAAAGAGATCTTCTCCAAATGCATTATAATAAAACTGTCTAAAATCAAAGACAAAGAATTTTAAAAGAAGAAGGAGAAAAAAAATTTGTCACATACAAGGGAACCTCCATAGGCTATCAGCAGATTTCTTAGCAGAAACCTTTCAGGCCAGGAGAGACTGCAATGATATATTCAAAGTGATGAAAGAAAAAACCTGCCAACTACAAATGCTTTACCAGTAAAACTGTTCTTCAGAAATGAAGGGGAGATAAAGACTTTCTCAGACAAACAAAAGCTGAGGGAGTTCATCATCACTAGACCTTGAAGGAGTTCTTCAAGTAGAAATGAAAGAATGCTAATTAGTAACATGAAAAATGAAAATATAAAACACATTGGTAAAGGTAAGTACATAGTAATATTCAGAATAGTCTAATGCTGTAATATAGTAGTATGATAATCACTTAATTCTAGTACAAAGGTTAAAGAACAAAAGTATTAGAAAGAACTATGGCTATAATAATTTGTTAATGAATACATAATATCAAAAGATGTAAACTATGACATCAAAAACATAAAATGTTGTGGGGGAAATAAAAGGGTAGAGATTTTGTGTGCAATTGAAGTGAAGTTGTTATCAGCTTAAAACAGACTGTTATATCTGTAAGATGCTTTATATAAGCCTCAGGGCAACCACAAAACACAAATCTACAGTAGATATGCACAAGATAAAGAGTTTTTATGCACAAGATAAAGACTTTCTTTTCCATAAATATCTTTTTTTTACTATAACATTCAACTTTTTTTTCACATAAAGCCTTCAATGGTCTTACTTATTACATCAAGTTTTTCTTTATAACTTTAAAAAAAGTACCTTTTAGATTTACAGCTTGTGCTTCTAAAGCAAAAGTTAGAACATCATGCCCAAAACGAAAACAAGGTAAAAAAGACGCTGCCACATAAGCTCTTAAAAATTGTATGTTACAAAGTTCTAAAATCTCTCCAGCACTGGTTGGTTGGTTGGTAGATACATCAGAGTTTGCCACTATGGACAATCATCATCAAATCACAAAGAAGACAGCCAGAGAGGAAGAAAGGAAGAGAAGAACTACAAAACAGCCAGAAAACAATTAATAAGATAGCACTAGTAAATCCTTACCTATCAATAATTACTTTAAATGTAAATTAATTAAATTCTCCTATCAAAAGGCATAGAATGGCTGAATGGATGAAAAAAAAAAAAGGCTCAACTATATGCTGCCTACAAGAGACTCACCTCAGCTTTAAGGACACACATAGGCTCAAAGTGAGGGGATGGAAAAAGATATTCCATGCAAATGGAAACCAAAGGAAAGCAAGGGCAGCAATACTTATATCAGACAAAATTGACTTTAAGTCAAAAACTATAACAAGAGGCAAAGAAGGTCATTATATAATGAAAAAGGGAGCAATTAATCAAGAAGATACAACAATTATAAATATATATGCACCCAACATCAGAGCACCTAAATACATTAAGAAAATACTAACAGATCTGAAGGGAGAAACAGACAGCAATAAAGTAATGGTAGGAAACTTCAATACTCCCGCTTTCAATAATGGATACCTCATCCAGACAGAAATATTTCCAATAAGGAAATATTGGACTTGAACTATAGTTTAGGCCATATGGACCTAACAGACAGAACATTCCATTTAATGGTCTCAAATTATATTCCATCTAATGGTCTCAAATTATAGGCCAATATCCCTGATGAGTATATATGTAAAAATTCTCAACAAAATACTAGCAGAGTTCATCAACACATTAAAAGGATCATATACCAGGATCAAGTTGGCTTTATCCCCGGGGTGCAAGGATGGTTCAACATACGCAAATCAATAAATGCGATACATTAACAGAATGAAGGATGAAAATCACACAATTATCTCAATAGATGCAGAAAAAACACTTCATAAAATTCAACATCCTTTCATAATAAAAACTCTCAACAAATTATGTAAAGAAGGAATGTACCTAAACATAATAAAGGCAAAATATGACAAGCTAAAATCATACTCAACAATCAAGAATGATCAGGAACAAGACAAGGGTGCCCATTCTTGCCACTTCTATTCAACACAGTACTGGAAGTCCTAACCAGAGAAATTAGGCAAGAAAAATAAACAAAAGGTATCCAAATTGGAAAGGAATAAGTAAAACTGTCTCTGTTTATAGATGACATGATCTTATATATAGAAACTAGTAAACACATTCAGTAAAGTTGTGCAGGATACAAAATAAATATACAAAAATCATTTGTGTTTCTATACATTAATACCAAACTATTGGAAAGAAAAAATAAGAAAACAATCCCATTTACAACAGCATCAAAAACAACAAAATACTCAGGAATAAGTTAAACCAAGGAGGTGACAGACCTGTACATGAAAATCTATAAGACATCATGGAAGCAATTGAGGAAGACACAAATAAATAGATAGATAGCCCATGTTCATGGATTGGAAGAACTAATATTGTTAAAATGTCCATACTACTCAAAGTGATCTACAGATGTAATGCAATCTCTATCAAAATTCAATTGGCATTTTTCACAGAAATAGAAAAAACAATCCTAAGGTTTGTAAAGAACCACAAAAGACCCCAAAGAGCCAAAGCAATCTTGAGAAAGAACAAAGCGGAGGCATCCCACTCCCTGATTTCAAACTATATCACAGAGCTATAGTAATCAAAACAGTATGGTACTGGCATAAAAATAGACATATAGATCAATAGAACACAATAGAGATATCAACCTACACATATACAGTCAACTAATCTTTGACAAATGTGTCAAGAACACACACACAATGGGAAAAGGATAGTCTCTTCAAGAAACAGTGCTGGGAAAACTGGACAGCTACATGCAAAAGAATGAAACTGGACCACTTACACCACTCACAAAAATAACTCAAAATGGATTAAAGACTTAAGTGTAAGACAACCATAACACTCCTAGAAGAAAACAGGGAAAAAGTTTCTTGACATTGGCCTTGGCAATGATTTCTTGGATTTGACACCAAAAGCACAGGCAACAGAAGCAAAAATAAACAAGCAGGACTAACTCAAACTAAAAAGCTTCTGCACAGCAAAAGAGACAATCAATAGAATGAAAAGGCAAACTATGGAATAGAAAAAAATATTTGCAAACCATATATGTGATGAGTGGTTAATATCCAAAATATATAAGGAACTTATGCAATTCAAAAAAACAATAGCAAAAAAACAAAATAACCCAATTAAAAAATAAGCAAAGGACCTGAATAGACATTATTGCAACGAAAACATACAGATGGCCAACAGGTACATGAATAGCTGCTCCACAACAGTAATCTGCAGGGAAATGTAAATCAAAACCACAAAGAGGTATCACCTCACATGTGTTAGGGATGGCTATCATCAAAAAGACAAGAGAGGAGTGTTGGCAAGGATGTGGAGAAAGGGAATCCTGTGCACTGTTGTTGGGAATATAAATTGGTGCAGCCACTATGGAAAACAGTATGGAGGTTCCTCAAGAAATAAAAAATAGAAATACCTTATGATCCAGCAATCCGCCTTCTGTGTATATATCCAAAGGAAACAAAATCAGTATCTGAAAGAGATACCAGCACTCCCATATTTATTCCAGCATTATTGACAATAGCCAACATACGGAGACAAGCTAAGTGTCTGTTGAGGGAAGAATGGATAAAGAAGATGTAGTATTTTAAATTTTATTTAATTTTAATTAATTTAGTCACATGTGGCTACGTAGCTACTATATTGGACAGTATAATTCTAAAAGGTCTGACATCCTGGGTAGAAACTAAGAGACTTGGGGATATGTGGGGTGTCGTCATCTCTTCCTTCAATTTAAGGTGAGCTTTATGAGAGGAAGACCCTGGCCTTCTCTGGCCTGCAACCCCAGGATGCTCGAAATGCAGGACTTCAACCGGGCAGTTGAAAGTAAAAGGCAGGCAGGTACTCAGCTAAAACTGTTGATCAATATATGTGACACAGGAAGGACTACAAAGGAGAAAAGTTCCCATAATTTTCCAAAGAAATTAACTGTGAGCTGGCGACAGCCCTCACAACTTCAATCTCAACGAGCAAGAGCACTAAATGGGCCTGCACACCTCACTAGGAAGGAAACTCTGGGACAGGCAGCCAGGCCACCACAGCAGGCTGTGACGGGCCACCGAGTCCAGGAAACAGGTGACCTGCTCTAAGGAGGTGACTGGGAATAGTTGACGAAGAGACAGGGTTGAGGGGCTGGAGAAGCACCCTGGAGCTGGCAACAATAGGATGCTGTTACCCCGCCAGGCCTGAAGAGGTAGGGGGAGGGAGGGTTACTGGAAAAACTTAGAAATAGCTGTAGGAGAGGGCTGCCTGACAGGGGCTGTGGGCTTCGCCTTCACAGAAGCAAGGAGCCAGGGGAACCCTGCCCTGGTTCTTTCAGCCCTCACATCGCCTGCAGGGGCCTCCCGTTATCCGAGCCTAACAAAAAGCAGGAAGCAAGTGCACACAGGTCAGCCTCCTTCAGGGCAGAGAAAGGTGGAGAGGAGATCTGGACAGGCTAATGGGATGGAATGAGTGAGTGGTAAGAAAAAGGGGGATTAGAACAAGAATGGTGTTCAGAGCAGGACTGTGAGTACGAGACCCACTGTGTGAAGAGGGTGCCACAGCTCAGTTCCTCCTTCCTCTGTTGTCATGGCCAGGCAGTCCAGTGGGGGCTATGAATCCTGACTCCACTAACTCCTAACGGAGTGATTTGTGTTACGTTCCTGTTGGGCGACAATCCTCTGTGGTCCCTGGTGTTTCTGCACATCTTGTGAGCAAAAGTGACTGCCTTTGCTCTGGGACTATATTTCCGAGGAAGTTTAAATATCAAACAACTTTGGAAGAGAGAGAGAGTGTCTCTCTCCAGAGCAAAGGTCAGGCATGATAAAAGATTTGCCTTCTCAGGATTCTTCTGTAGCACGACCTGCTGTGTGTGAAGTGTCACCTGCCCTCTGTGTCACCTGTAGAAATTGGGGTTCAGGGAGTTGACACCAGCTTCACTATTGCTGTAATAACACTCAGTCCTGTCTCTGAACCCCGGCTCTCCTGTGTTCTGCCGGCGTCCAGGAGACTGTGTGGCAGGCTGACCAGTTACTTTGTAGATAACGGTGAGATCTCATACCCTTTGCAGCTCTGGGCAGTTACCTCTTCTCTATAAGTCTCAAGTTCCTCAGCTGTAAAATGGGAATAACAAGAGGGCTGTGTGATTACAAGAGTTGACACACATAAAGGGCTTAGAGTAGCTTTTGGACATGGTTAGGTGCTCAAATTAAGTCAGTTATTTTATCTACTCCTATAAGGCAAATGTTTCAAATTCAAAAAAAAGGCAAAAGAAACATTGTAAAAGGGGACTTGAAGCCCACGTTAGGTGAAGGGTTCTCTGATCATGAACTGAAGTTTCAAAGTCCTGAAATAACTTAAAGATGTGATTGCAGAATAGATTTACCATTGATAACTTTGAAAAATATTCTGAAAAGAAGAGATAGGACAGAAAACCAAACATGTCAAAAATCCCAGGTTCAAAAAGATGGATTGCAGACACCTCAGACAGGCCAGTTAGATGTGGATTCCTGAAAACTTTCTAGAATAGACGTTCGAACAGATGCCTCGTGAGCCTGTGGAAAAGAACACAGCGATCACTGGAAGCAGCATGAGTTCACAAGTAACGCATTGTGCCGTACTAATATTTTTTCTGACAGCATCACTGGATTAATCACCAAAATCCTGTGAAAACAGTATAGCATGATTTTAGCAAGAATGGGAATGTGGGAAGGAGGGATGTGGGTTGAAAGAGACATAACTGATGCATCTGTGACCTGATGGAAGATTTCCAATGGAGTGCCAGCTTCACCCTGTGCAGCATGTCTAGCCAAGACTTGGAATAAAGACATAGAAAACATGTCTGAAGATGTCACAGAGCTGGGAGGAACAGCCAGCATGACATTTGAGATATTTCAATAGACCAGACCACAGGCTGAGCCCAACAGGAACACAGTTAAGCTCTTCATTTGGGTTCTTCACTGGCCACACAGTGATGATATGGAATAAACCTGGGATTTCAGCTATCTGCAGGCTCAACGTGAGCCAAAGACATGATGCGAATGCGAATACTGAAAGAGAGTTTCGGTCACATTTTGCTGCATGACCTCAGTAACACGGCCTGGCGCCCTGAGTGTGCGCTCAGCGCCTTGTGTACAGCTCTCGTTTAACCCTTACAACCACGCTCCAGGATTGCACAGATGGGGACAGAGGTTTGGAGAGCTGAAGGAACAAATAAACTGTGCTGAGGTCACACAGCAAGTCAACAGCACAGCCAGGATCCAACCCCAAGTCTGTGCAACCCCCCTTAGCCTGCTGAGACCACTACACCACTGTCCAAATCCAGGGGCCTTGGTCACACCACACTGGCAGAGCTGCATTCAGTTCTCGAGGTCACTTTCGAGGCCATGTCACATGAGAAACTACTGAGAAACAACAAATCAGCTTAGAGAAGATGGAGGGGGGAGACATCGTGGACCCTAAACACACTATCACGATGTACAGACCTCCGAGGGTCTGGCCCCTGCTCGCCTCTCAGTCTTGCCTTTGTCAACGTTCCTACATGGGCCCCTGGTCTTCCCAAACCCGGTCCTACTGATCCGCGGGCAGTTGTCTGGACCTCCCCTGCTCTCACACCCGAGGCCCTGCACTTATCTCACCCTCCTCAGGGCGCACCGCTTTACCTGGTCAACTCAACCTCGTCCTACAGATCTCAGCTGCCCCTGAAGGCCGCCTCCTCGGACCCACGCTCGGGCCCAGGCCATCTTCCTGCTGCAGGGGGGCTGTCAGCTGAAGCCCCTTCAACAGACACCCCAGTACATTTCCTGCTTGATGACAGAGGCTCTAACTCACCAACCCTCAGGGAAGAGTCAAAACAAGAAAAGTTATTTTAAGGCCCCCTAGAAATATGAAATATATTATCAAAATTAATTTAACAAATCTAAAATATCATCATAAATACTTTCACAATGGAAATTTAAGGTGTGTCTTCCAGAACGTCTAAAAATTTAATGCACTGGTGACTGTACCCCAGGAGAGAACAAAAACATTAGCAGCAACTGCGGGAGGCAGACCCCCCCTCAAAACAGTGATTTTTCTATCTCTAATATGATCGATGGGAGGCTCTACCTTTGATATTATTCCATGTTTTCTGAGATGGGGTTCTTTACCCTTATTTTTAAAAGACCCAAACCAGTAATGACTTGCAAATTAAGAATGCTGAAAGTGCCTGGCTGAAAAAGGGCAGGAACCTGACAAATGAGTTCAGAAAAGATCACCTGTCTGGATTTGGAGTTACTAAAATGACACCACGTCAGAGCAAACGGTGAGTTTGTGGAACATTCATTCCTTACGATCAAATCAATGAAATACCACCTTCTCTGCTCGTCAGCGCCCACCTCCATCCAGGATGCGGCTTGGAGAGAAGATGCCTCTCCAAGGACCACCAACTGAGAGGCGATGCTCCAGTGGCCCGCCCCAGAAGGTGCCTTTATTTGGTCTATGTTTTGTGTCACCAGAAGAGCTTGGTCTCCTATAAAGTAAACCACGAAAGGCAAGATTAAATGACCCTGCTACCCAGTGTTATTGGACGGTGCTCTGTTTAAAGTACTGGCCTGCAGTCTGCCGAGGCTTCTCAGAATAGCCATACATGGTACGATTCTCCTTTCCCATCCTCATTCAAATGATGTTTTAACTGACAATAAACAGCAAGCTTTATAAATAAGCAGAAAGTAGGAGTTGCAGATGTTAGGATGGGTGTAAAGACTGAGAGTTTTATACTCTGTAAGTAGAACTACACCCAAAATATAATTTTAGCCATTAGTCCCACTAAGAGTTAGAAATGACCTTCAGAAGGAGAGTGAAGGGGCGTGGGGGAAGCAGAAATCAACTACCTTTTGGATGTAGCTGTGGATGTCATGGGGTTTCTTCTTGAGCTTTCACTCTTTTCTTTATAGCCTTGCCCTGTGGGTAGGTCTGACCCTCTTGAGCTAGTCTTGTAGTGTACACACTGCTGCTTCTCTCTTCCTGGAATCGAAAGTAACCTTAAGGATGATGGAAAAGGTTCCTTCAATCCAATGCTACAAAAGTAGCAAACATTTTCTGATATTGACCATGTTCCCTGCATACTGTGAGGGAGGAAGATTTTAAATTAACTAAAATAAATAAAATTCTTCCCACATATAAGTAGGCTCAGAACTTCTACTCAAACACTAACAACTCCCAGCACGTCTAATCGTTGTTAGAAAGGTTTACCTCGTATCAAGCCAGCATCTATGTTAATGCATCTTATACCCACTGCTCCTAGTTTGTTGCTGACCCAGTGTCTCGTCATTGTCTTTCAAATATTTATAGTTTTGTTTTTTTTCTCCTTCAGCTCTTCTTCCTTTATGGTTTTCAGACCCTTCAGCAAATTGACCACATGACACTGCTCACACTCCAATTTGTCTAAGTCCCTTTAAAACGGGATCCAGGAACTGGACTGTGGGCTACAAGGGTCTTTATCATTTTACCACCATCCAAACATCAAGCACATTAGTTCTTCTCTAGATGCCATCCTTGTTACCCATGACCACAAGGACAGGCTGCAGCTGTTCAGTAGGCATTAACTGGTGGTGATAAAGTGTTGTGGCAGGCAAATATCTGACACATCTGTTCAGCAAGTCTACAACCCTACAGCTGAGTTCACAAAACTGTAGATTCAAGTAACTCTCAAGTGAATTTGAATTCACCCTGTAAAAGCCAACTTAGATATCTCAAACAGGAGAGCTTCTTGGAACTTGCTGCCCATAGAGCTGGGGGAGCTGACCAGCGATTTGCATCTGGGATATCATGATTTCAAATCTAGAGGTTTAAACCATCATGGATTACACTAGACCATCTGTATGGTTCAGAATAAAGCCATCTGGCAAACCTCTTTCCAACTCCATATTCCAAGTACTTGAATATACACTGGAGATGTGATTTGAGCTTTCTCCTCCCGGCCCCACATTTTCTAACTATCTTTTTATTTGCAGTAGACAACTGGGTCAGAATAGAGGGACTCAGGATTTATTATAAAGGTCACAGATAGAGTTTCAGCATCACAAAAATGCCAAATAAGGATGTCTCTTCTATAGCTAGGCAAGAAGTAGTTTAAGAGAAGATAACTCTGTTTAAATAAGAATTAGTATATTAGAGATGTTATATAAATATATATTACATAGTAATATAATATATACTATATAATTATACATATATATATTAATATTGACATCATATAATGCCTAAAAATGATCACTATAGCTGTGCCACTAGTAGATTAAAATTAACTGAGAAACTCTTTGGCAGAATATGGTTCTTTCTTCACATAACTGTGGGGACACCTGCTTGGATATATGGACAACCATGCAGTTCCTGGAAAAAGGGCATCTGTATGATCTAACAAGCTGAGGCCTTTCTCCCACCTCCCAAAGGTGGATAAACCAGATGTGGCAGCTACACTTGGTCTGTCATCTGGCCATTCTGAAACTGGGCTCCCTCACGTACACTCCCCTTTCCCGCCATCTCACATCCAAGTAAAATGTCATCAATTGCAAATTACCATAGATAGGCTCTCACTGTGGAATCAGGGGCCTGTGTGGGCCACTCAGGGAAGGCCTCTTGCAAGACAGTTATTTGAAAAGAAGTGTAGATATAGAGAGACAGAGTTCCGACACATGGTATTTCTATAAACAAAACTATTAAGCAGAAACACAGCAGGATTAGTTTAATAATAAAGTGGCTTGTTGAGGTTTGGAGTTTTATTATTTCTTTTTAGAAAAAAGAGAAAATTTACAAGATGCAAAGGTCTCACACAATACATTATCATTGATGATTGTTCTCTTTACACCTTAACACGGACCCTGGCTTGGCCAGTGTTGGGAAGAACACGGACAGCATGGATGTATTTGAGACCCATCATGGACACGCAGAAATACACCACAGTGTGAAAGGAGGACTTGATGACAAATGATGTTGGGCCAGCCTGTTCTAAAAGCAAGCCAAGACATCGTAGGAACCCACAAAGCCTTCCTGTGGGGGAGGCACGGGCGGTGCCCTGCTGCCATGTGCATGGGGCACACTCCCCTGTGCTGGCAGCACCCACTTCTTCTATTAGACCACAGCAACAACACAGAAAATGGTAACGCTCCTTTGGTGTTTTTTTGCAGGGCTATTCAGGTTCCCAATTTCTTATTTCCTTCTTCCTTTTCACGATTCAGTTCCAAATTCTTAAAACAGAGTAGGTGCTTGGCATCTTTCATGAATTTTTCAGGATCCAGTTCTGCCCAATGATAATGCACTGAAAAGAACAAAGATAAGACACATAACTCAGAAAAGTCCCCAAATTTGCCTCAAATCCTATTAAAAAATATGACCACTATAACAAAATAGCTGAAGATATCCTTTTTCAAGTTCATACAATGACAATGGCATGACAGTGTTTCACTTTACTGTGAAAAATCTGCCATGTTGTCATGTATAAATCCAAATATCTTCCCACCAAAGAGTTTCCAATTTATTAGAACTTCATTCTCAGAGCTCAAAAAGACACCAAACCAAATATCTGGGAATTAAACAACACACTTCTAAATGGCCTCTACATCCAAGAGAAGTCACGAGGCAAATTAGAAAACATTTTAAAGTGAATGAATATGAAAATACAACATATCAAAATTTGTGATATTCACCTAAGGCACTGCTTAGAGGAAAACTGATAGCATTAAATGCTTATATTATAAAATAAGTCAATAATCTGAGTTTCCACCTTAAGGAACTAAAAGAATAAAAGCAAAGCAAACCCAAAACAAGCAGGAGCAGAATAATAAAGACAAGGACAGAAAGTAATGAAATTTCTAACAGAAAAACTAAAGAGAAAATAAATGAAAAGACCAGTAAAATTTATAACCCTCTTGCCAAACTTACCAAGAAAAAAGAGAAAAGACACAAGTTACAAATATCAGACATCAAGAGGCAACATCAGTACAGATTTCATAGACATTAAAAGGATAAAAAGAGTATATCACAAACAACTTTATGCCCACAAATTAAGACAACATAGATGAAATGAACAAATTATTTGAAAAAAAAATACAAAAGCCTAATTTCCAAATCCTTTCAACAGTGAGGGAGTAGGAGGGGTGGGAGCCTACAGAATGCATAGGGACAGGGAATAAACTAAACACTTGTTCTTGGGACATTTTTAATACTGCTCCAAAGATAGTAGGTTCTTTGGTACAAAATGTCCAAGTGTCTCAAATTTTTCTTTGAAATTCTGAGACTACAACAAAACCTAGCTGGTCTTGCTAAGATTTGGAGGCAGGAATTTATCATCCAAGAGTTTAAACCCCAACCTTAACAGAGCAGTTTCTATTCCCTCAGATCTAAATTCTAATTGAATAAACTTCAGTAAAAGCAAAAGATTCTGAAACAAGAGTTACACAAGGTGATGCCACATCTCTGAAGACGCTGCTGGATGCAATCACATAGGTCACCTTCTTAAGAAAGGGTCACATTATGAGCAGATGCCTGGATGGAATTAACAGCCTTCCATTCCTGAGCCCAGCTTGATAACAAGGTCCATGGGCCCACACGAGAAAGGCTACCCAGACCTGCAGCTAGTCCACATTCTTTGTTCTATCTGGACCTACACAAAGTATCGAAATCTCCCCAGAGGCCTCCCCTCATGCTGTGAAACCCACCTGGTACAGTCTTGCACTACTTCCTAAGAGATATCCGAAAGACCACCAGGGGGTAGAGCATACACAATATAATTCCTGGGGACCATATTACTTCCATTTTTAAGTCAAGAAAAGCAACCCATTTGCTCCTATATTTTAATCAAGAGGTTAACTCAAACCTAAGAACCTGGGGCCTATTAATACCTCTCTCCTTACTTGCAAGACTGATAACTGGAATCCTGAAATTGGTTCTCACATTGACCTTTGGAGAACTCCATCTTCTTAGCAAAGATTAAAACCTTTGTTTTTGAACTTAAAATGAGCTTTGGGATCCTGCTTGAATACATTATCCTTTTACATTTACTCCAATTAAATATTGTACATGTTTTAATGCTTTTGGATAATAAATGTATGCTTCAAACGTTTGATGTGCAGATAGAAATGATAAGGTTTACCTCAGAAGAATAAATGACCTAGAAAATGTTCATGATATTCTGTTAGATGATAAAGCAGGTAACATTATATATACAGTATATCTCTAACTTCGTAAATTAGAGAGATACAGAATTATCTGCTTAGAGAAATGTTATAAAAGCATTATGTTAATAATGATTATCTTAGAATAATGAGATGCAAGATGCCTTTTATTTTCTTCTTGGAGCATTCTGGCATTTTTGAAATTTTCTTTTTTTTTTTCCTGGGGATTTGATTTGCGTTGTCATTCGGCCATCCACAGGATTAGACTTTGGGTTTAGTTTTCAGAAATCTCAGCCCAGCAGCCAAGGGAGATAGGATTTCTTTTTTTTTTTTGTGAGGAAGATTAGCCCTGAGCTAACATCCATGCTAATCCTCCTCTTTTCGCTGAGGAAGGCCGGCTCTGAGCTAACATCTATTGCCAATCCTCCTCTTTTTCCCCCAAAGCCCCAGTACACAGTTGTATGTCATAGTTGCACATCCTTCTAGTTGCTGTATGTGGGACGTGGCCTCAGCATGGCCAGAGAAGCGGTGCGTCGGTGCGCACCAGGGATCCGAACCCAGGCTGCCAGTAGCGGAGCGCGTGCACTTAACAGCTAAGCCACGGGGCCGGCCCTGAAATTTTCTATAATGAATGAGCATTAATTTTGTAATAAAAATGACTTTCAAAAGAAATTTTATAAGAGAAAGATGATTTAGGAATTCCAGTTCCCTCCTAGAGAATCACAGAACTGGAAGGGATCCTGGGAGGTTTCAGCCCAGGGGTTCTCAAAGTTTTTAGGTAAATCACTCAGGCATAGGGACTTTATAAAGCATTTAACCTGAAAGGTTCACAATACGGATGCTCTCAGAATTAACTGTGCTACTACCGGGAGCCCTAATGGACAGACCTAATCATACTATCAACATTAGTATTATGAATGATTAGTTCACAAACTGCATGCAAGAGCCTATTGGCCAGCAGTAGGCACTGGCCACCTGAACGCCACTGCCCCATCATGATACATGGATTGCTCAGTAGATGCTTTTTTACCTCCAATCTCACTTTTAACAAAGGTTCCTTCTCATTTTCTTGAACATAACCATAGAAAAACCGAGGGACCAGACTGCTGGCTATCAACTGGAAGTAGGTGGAGATCATGAAGCTCACACAGCTGGGAGCCTGAACAGAGAGGTGGGAGAGTGCTATCTGTGAGGTCCATTCGCCAGATTAGAAGTGCTGAGTGGAAGTCCTGTTCAAGTGATAAACACATGATTCTCTAAAAAAGGGTGGACCACTGAGGCTTGAAATTTAAACCTGGAGGAGGGGTAATGTGCCTCCCCTGGAGAGCTGTTGAGAGGATGATTTCTATTTCCAATGCATTTTTTGATGTCCCTGTGAGCCAGATGAGCTATCTGAGGGCAGACACGAGCTGCAGGCGGAGGGCACCTGACAGGCAGTATGAAGAAGTGCCTGATAACTTAGCACTACAATTTCACAGCCTTATGAAAGAAGCTGCTTCTCTTTTACTGCCTGCAAATGTCAGAGGCAATAGGGAACAATCCAGAACCAGGAGCAAGGAATCCCTCAACAGTCTGTTTAAACACTGAGTCTCTCAACGATGCTGACTTCCAGCTGATCTGCTTCTGGCTTCAGGTCATTCGAGCAACCACAAGATGTAAGTGCTCGAGTTAGGATATACACATACCACAGACCTGTGCTCCAAACTACTGTCAGATGAACGGAGGTCATGGCTGGACTCTAATTAGAATTCATTTACCTAGAAACAGAAGGCAGTTCTATGAAAGTTGCTAGAAAGTCAATGTTATCAGTGAAGGATTCACTCGGACCTTCTAGCATTGTTTGAGATTCCAGTGAGCCCTCCACTCAACTGTCAAAATAGAGAATCTCTTCTTTTGCTCGAGTGCTGATGGTCCTGACTTGGTGATGAGAACATGGGAACAGTGATTCAATTTCCTAATTATGAAAGGAAAGCTTGGTGTGATGTAATAAAGCAAATAAAGGAAAAAAAAAAACTGATGTTACCTGATAGTGGAAAGAACAAACTCTGGTAGCAATTACTTTTTATTCTTTCGCTTAAATTTTACCCCATCTATTTCTCACATATATTTGTATATATTTAACCATGTCAGTCTTACAGAACTTACAGTGGTTCAGATGATGGTCTTAAAATCTTAACTCGACCCCTCTAGGTCAGTGCTATCCAACTGAACTTTCTGCAATGATAGAATTGTTCTATATCAGCACTGTCCAATATGGCAGCCACTACCCATATGTGGCTACTAAGCACTTGAAATACGACTACTATGACTGAGGAAACGAATTTTAAATTTTATTTAATTTTAATTAATTTACATTTAGATATCCACACGCAGGCAGCACCTACTGTATTAGACAGCACACTCTAGGTTATCTGTACGCTTAGCTCTGCACTTCAGCAACAGACAGAATCACTAATTATAGCCAGATTCTTGCCAATTTCTTTTTTTTTTTTTTTTTGGTTTTTTTTTTTTTTTTTTTTTTTGTGAGGAGGACCAGCCCTGAGCTAACATGCAATGCCAATCCTCCTCTTTTTTTGCTGAGGAAGACTGGCCCTGGGCTAACATCCGTGCCCATCTTCCTCTACTTTATATGGGACGCCGCCACAGCGTGGCTTGACAAGCGGTGCGTTGGTGCGCGCCCAGGATCCGAACCGGCGAACCCCGGGCCGCCACAGCGGAACGCGCGCACTTAACCGCTTGCGCCACCGGGCTGGCCCCGCCAATTTCTTTTTTTAAAATAAAATTCAATTTATTTACACTGAAAAGCAAAAAGGGGCCGGCCCAGTGATGTAGTGGTTAAGTTTGCATGCTCCACTTCAGCAGCCCGGGTTTTGCGGGTTCAGATCCTGGGCACGGATCTATACAACAGTCATCAAGCCATGCTGTGGAGGTGTCACAAATACAAAATAGAGGAAGACTGGCACAGATCTTAGCTCATGGCCAATCTTCCTCACCACAAAAAAACTGAAAAACAAAAAACAGTTCACCCATTTCTCCCACTCCCTGTTATCTCCTGCCTCTGGCAACCACTAATCTGTTCTCTGTATCTATGAGCTTGGGTTTTTAAAATCTTTTTTATTTCACTTAGCATAATACCCTCAAAGTCCATCTATATTGTCACAAATGGCAAGATTTCATTCATTTTCATGGCTGAATAATATTCCATTGTATATATATACCACAATTTCTTTATCCATTCATCCATCAATAGACACTTAGGTTGTCTCCACATCTTAGCTATTGTAATCCACACCCACTGCTGGTAAAGTAACATAATGTGCCTACTCTGTATCAGTGAGGAAGCAGATAAACCTTATGTAGAACAGCCATAACAACACCTAAGATTTGGGAACAGTAACCTCGTCCAGGTAAGAAGAGGGAGAATGGGGCAGAGAATAATATCCGAAAAAATACTGCTTAAAATTTCCCAAGTGTATTGAAAGACATACATTTACAGATTCCAGAAGCTCAGAAAACCCAAAGCAATCAAAATGAGACTTAGATATGATACAGATGCTGGAATTATCAGATAAAGAAAAATAACTATGATTACTATGTTAAGGGCTCTAATGGAAAAAGTAGACAATATGCAAGAACAGATGGGTAATGTAAGCAGAGAGATGGAAAAGCCAAGAAAGAATCAAAAGGAAATGCCAGAAATAAAAAAGCACTGTAACGGAAATGAAGAATGCTTTCAATGGGCTCATCAGTAGACTGGACACGGCCAAGGGATGAATCAGTGGGCTTGAAGATAGGTCAATACAAACTTCCCAAACTGATATGCAAAGAGAGAAAAGAATGGGGGGAAAAAGGCACAGACCATCCAAGACCTGTGGGGCAACTGCAAAAGGTTAACACACACATAACTGGAATACCAGAAGGAGAAAGGAGAGAGAGCAGAGAAGACATATTTGAAGTAATGATGGCCAAGAACGTTTCAAACTTAATGACAGACACCAAATCATAGAACCAGGAGGTTCAGAGAACACCAAGCAGGAACTGCACCCAGGCAAATCATATTCAAACTGCAAAAAGCGAAGAGAAAATCTTCAAAGAAGCCAGTGGGTGGAGGAGAGAGAGGAATGGGGGTAGGCTGTGAACCCACCTTACCTAAAGAGGAACAAGGATGAGAATTATGAGGACTTCTCAGAAGAAATTATGCAAGCAAGAAGAGAGTGGAATAAAACATCTAAAGTATTAACAGAAAACCCCCACCAATCTAGAATTCTATACCACTGAAATTATCCTTTAAAAGTGAAGGAGAAATAAAGACTTTCTCAGAGATGCACTGCAAGAAACGGTAAAAAGCTCTTCAGGCAGAAGAACATGATATAGGTCAGAAGCTTGGATTCACATAATGAAAGGAAGACCATTAAGAAGAAACGAAGGTAAAATAAGATCTTTTCTTTTTCTCATTCTTAATTCATCTAAAAAATAACTATTTATAAAATAGTAATAGTAACAGTGTACTGGGTTGTACAGTATATGGAAAATGAAATGAATGACAGCCGTGTCACAAGTGATGGAAGGGAGGAACTGGGAAATGCTGTTATAAGGTACCTGAAATACATGTGAAGTGGTATGGTGTTATTTGAAGGTGGACTTAGATTAGTTAAAAATGTATATTGCAAACTCTAGGGCAACCACTAAAAAAAAAAATTATTTTAAGTTAAAAAAATGAAACACCACCTCAGAGGCACAGCTAGTTTCATACCACGAAGTACCAGCACACGAGGAAAGCAGTGTGAATGCTGACACAGGGAGGCAAAGCAAAGCTCTGGGAACGAAAGAGATCCTACCTTCTACAGGGAAAAAAACAGTGAAAAGTGATGGAATACCCTTTTAATAGGATATACACACACACACACATGCACGCTGCTCTAGCTCATTAGGAAGAAATGTGCTCAGCCAGGACACATCTTACTATTCAGACAACGGTCAAGTTGAAAAAGCAAACAGATGGCATCTTCCAGAACACTTTCCTTGTCTGGTTTCGAGTGCATTGACATTTGAGAACAGAAATGTGGGGCACTGGTCAGGAGCCGGCTCCTCTCACACCTTAATGATGGCAGTTAAGTAAACACCCAAACGAGGTGACACTTGAACCTGCAGTCAGAGGCGGAAACCACACTCTCTCAGTGAGAAGTCGCCCTGGCGCCTGTAGCTGTGCGCCAGAAAGGGGGAAACAACCACAGCCCCACTGAAAACCCTGAATTCTCCCCGCAAGGTGAGGAGCCTGAAGGAGTGAGACGGACGGCAAACACAGAAGCTAATTTTAGCAGTTTCATGTCAACTTGATAAAATAAGAACCAACGTTTGCAATGTGATAAAGAAATGCTGACACTCTGGGAACGTCCTCCGAACCATGAAGGTTTTTAACTCATTTTCAAAGAAAAATATGCCCAAGATCATGCAGTTTCTCATTCCCTGTTCTTTTGCCTTCTTTCTCTCTCACGCCTTGGAAACTCAAAGCTGCTTCCCTTAGGGCCTGTGAGGCTCCCTAGGGCTCTGTTTTCAAAGAAAAGCAAATGAAAACTGCAGCTCCCCTCATGGGGGGCAGGCGGGGGCTGCTGTTTTCCTGTGGAGCAAAGCTAATGCCAAGGTCACCTTCTGTCTTTCACTACTAATTCAGCCCTTCCAGATACCTGAATATTTGGTGGTGATTTTGGGGGTCTACTGGGATGACACATTTCAGGAGAAAGGCAACAAAAGCCCACGGGCAAGAAAAACCCAAATATATCATTGGAGTGCCAGCTGTCGTTTAGTCCTGGCCCCTTTAGAGTCTTCAGTTCCCAGAACATGGCTAAAATCTCTGACGTGGGGGTACCCTGGTCCTTGGCTGGCTAGGGGTGTCTCAGAGGCAGCTAGCATGCCAGTTCAGAGGATCTCTCACTTACATCCATTCACGCCGAGACGTCGGCACAGCCACCAGGCCTCTGCCGCTATCTCTGGTTTGAATGATTGCAGCTAGACGCCTACCTTAAACTGTGAATAAACCAATGGTTTTCCTTGTGTGCTTAGACAAAAACCCAGATGGTACTACATAAATGTGCAAAGAGAATGTGGCTTCTGCATTTCCATGGCCCATCCAAACTTCCTCACAAGCCTCTATCTGCTGAGCAGGGGAAATCCTGAAGGCACAGTAACTCTGTCCCGCTTTGGTGTCAAAACAGCTCAGTCCTTGGTGGCCTCTGTGGCTCAGCACTAGGTCCTGGTGCACATTACTGAGGGGCACTCGATTGCTCAGGGGCCAGAGGTCCTCCCTGGCTGACTTGGCCACACCTCAAGTCTCACCCAGGAGGCCAGATGGAGGTCATGTTAAGAGCTGAGGCCATGAGCCCTCTGCCCTCCTCAATGAAGCTGCCCCTCCCAGCCTCTGCGGCAGGCTCCCTTCACCCAGGACCCACAGTCGGCCCAAGAGACCCCCACACAGCTCTCTTCTGAGCCCCTCACAGGGCACGTGAGACCTTCTGTTAACTCCTGCCTCCTGAATGCCTAACCATGTCCTGCCGCCCCTTCCACTCCGCTGCAGCAGCCTCGTGGAGACCTGGAGCCATTCTGTACAGCAGTCTCCTTCCAGAACTCCCACCAGGGACCAGAGCACAGACTCCCATGGCTTCCAGCTTTCCCACCACCTAACTCCACCCCAAGGATTCCAGCCTGGAGCGGGGAGCCAGAACACCAGGTGTGGCCTCTGGCATCCCGTCTGTGTGTCCCTCTTGTCTCTCCCACTCTCTTGTCTCCCTTCCCTCCTGCCAGGCAGGGGCTTCCCCTATATCATCTCTCTTCCCTCACCCTCTCCCCTCCTCTCTCCTAGGGCCATAATGATGCTATGGCTACAATGAACTTGACTTACAGCAAGAGAGAAGGAAAACACATCTGTCTACTCTTTTCAAACCGCTGTGCCCCTTGGGTTTGCTTCCCCCGCTGCTGTGTCTCCTCTCTGGCTAGCTCTTTTTGGGTGGTTGACGGAACAACAGTACAATTTACCCGAAGTTCTATGCTACCCAATCTGCACTACCCTGAGAATAAATACAACAAGTTTAAAAAAATTTCATCAATTTTAGAGAAGCAAAAAATAGATACCTACAAGTCTATGAGAAATTTCACCTCTTAAACTTGGGAGATGCTGGAGAGAGATGCTCACTCTCACCTCTGGCCCTTCTTTCTGTGTGCTCAGTTTTCTTTCTGCAAACATGTCTTCCTGGACGTTCGATGATACAGTTACTGTCTCTTCCTTTACACCTGGGGCCCTCAGGTGTTTTTCTTGCCCACAGAAATGGGAAAATCACCCCCAGGCTGCCCAGTGGCTACAGGATACTGATGCCCATGGTACACTCTCTACTGGAATTATTCTGAGGCCAAAATCTAATGCAAATGAAGGTCTTCAAGTTGTTATGTTTTGCAGTGATTTAAAAAGTAATAGAGTTCAATACCCCTCAATAAATTAAACAAACATTTTCAAAGTAGTGATCTGACATAGTTAAACCAAAAATCAAGACATTAAATTTATAAAATATATTAGCAGGTTGATAATGCAATCAAGAAAGGAATCAACTAGGTAGCATTAGAATTCCTAAAGCCATTTTGAAAATACAAAGCTCCAAGGCACATTTGAGAGTGTGTGAGTGTGTGAGAGTGTGGGGGTGTGTGTGTGTGTTTGTGTGTATTTAGGTTGATAAGCTGGGTTTTGTTACTGGGGGTGCTTATATTTTTTTCCTTTACCATTCATTGAGTTCATCATGGGAGTCTGAAAATTTGAAACTTTTTTAACTTGTTGTAAGGTCCCAATTCCCTAGGGAAAGGCTATTATTTATAGTTTTAAAACTGAAGGGACAGGCACAGTGCCATGCCCGATGGGGCCAAAAGAGTGAAAAAGCATGAAGGCTAGGCAGCTGCCCTCAGCCCAAGGAGTGAAAATAGGAAGTATCCACTCTGGATTTTGCTTCTGGATCAAGGAACTACCCACTCTGAAAACCTGGCCTAACAAATGTTGGTCCCTGGTCATCAGATTAATTTGTCCTTCATCCTTCCTTCAGGGGCAGGTGCAGGTGCTGGGCTAGTCTCTCCAACACGTCCCTGGGGCCAGGGGAAGCTTGAGAACTCCACAGAAACATGGGAGAGGACCCCCTTCAGCTTGTTCCTCACGCCCTAGCCTGCTAGGACGGTCACCAGGCACTATAGCTTCTACCTGCCTGCTTTTCCCAATATCGCCAACAAAGGGAATAAGTTTTATTCATGTAGTTAACAGAAGAAAAACCAAGGAAGCAGAAATTATATAACTGACTTAACATCACACAGAAATTGGTTGGATGGAAGTAAGAACTCAATGAGTTTCTGAGTTACTGCTGGACCCACTTTACCATAATTATAAAACTAACCTGAAGAGCTGCCCTGTGCACTGTCTTTATGTGGCACATTGCACCCCTTCAGATTTAGGATTTCCAGACAGATTGTAAATCAGAAGCACTAGCAATATCTGTGATGACAAACCTGACCACTACTATGTGCAAATCATCACGAAGTTCTGGAGGGGTGGGAACGGAAGTTTTATGTGATATAAATACCACATAAAATGCTATTGTATACTCATGAATATTTAACATTACCTAGACACCAAATACCACATTTCAGAAGACTCCCTAACTCACACCAACTGTTTCAGTTCATGAATACGAATCAATGGCTTTAGGCCAGAGCAGCAGGATCAAGAAAAAGGCGGGGCTGCGACTGTGACAGATGAGGCCAAGTGGGAAGGAACTTCCCTCTGCTCCCCACTTCACTGTCATGTGAGTATGTGAGACAAATAAGCCAAGACCAGTGACCACAGCTCTGTCATGTCCTGAAGTTACACTGGAAGAAAATATAGTGAGTAGGGGAAAAGTCAACAGGACAATAGGATTTATTATCCAGAGCCTCCACCGCTTAAAACTATCAATGAATCAACAACCCATCCTTTCTGAGCTGTCTGTTCTGCTTCTTTCGTCTGCTTATGTTTGTGAGCTGGTACCACTGCACCCAACTATTACTATGGCTTTGTAATGTATCTCAATATCTGGTGGTGTGCATCCTAAAGGACATTGCGTATATACACTTCTGACCCCTACTCCCTTTCAGAAGGCAGAAAACCATCTTACTAATGTTCTCCTCTCGCGCAATTTGGCATCTCCAGGGCAAACCCGTCTGCCAACTTGGTTTGAACCACACAGTCTATTAGCTGAAGACTCCAAAATGTATGCCTGGACCTTGCTCCTTAGCTCTGGATCCACAGACTCAACAGACCACTGACATCTCCCTGGCTGCCAGCAGGTACCTTCAACGTAGCATGTCCAAACTAGGTCTCATCAGCAACCCCCACCTTCTGTGTTTACCCCGTCATTCAAACCAGGAGCCCAAGTCATTCTAGATGCTTCCTGTCCCACATCTAACTAGTCACCAAGTTGAAATGATTCTGTTTTCTTTACACCTTTCAATCCCCCTCTCCCTCTCTAGTGCCACTATAATATCTTCTCTTAATTTCTGCAACTGCCTCCTAACTGGCCTATCTACTTCCAGCCTCACTCCCCAAGGCTGCTGGAGTGATCTTTTAAAATTTTGTATCTGATTATGTCACTTGTACACTTAAAACCTTTCAGAGGTTTCCATCACCCCAGGATGAAATCCAAATTTCTCAGAGTTGCATACCAGACCCTTTATGATCCAGAACCCTCCTGCTTCTCTAACTTTGGAGAAACTCCCTAGACAACGCCCTCAATTGTACCCAAGGCTTCAGCCATTCCTCACAGCCTATCTCTGTTTCAAAACTCATCTGCCTTTGTCCCTCCCGCAACATTTGCACCTGTTCCTCTCTTGGCTTAGGCGGCTCCCTACCCTCTCCTCTCATCTCCCAGTCCTTCGAGGTCAGTTCCAGCATGCTCCCCTCTGTGGAGCCTCCCCGACTTCCCTCTCAACCCACTCATGTTCCCATCATCACCACAATGCACGATGCTGCAGCATAATTATTTCTATGCTTTTTCCTGAACTTGTGAACTCCTGACAAGTAAGAGGCTCTCAATAACTGAGGGAACAAACTCGAGCCAAGGGCCATCAGATGGCTGGATCAAGTTTTAGAGGCCTCTGATCTTCAGGCAGGGAGGTGGACTTAATGCAATAGTGAACTGCAATGCATTCCTGGGCATGGAAGAGATGAGAATAAAATCCTGTTTTAAGAAGAGTAAACTGGCAATGCCATGCCAGATAAAGTGAAGGATGGCAGAACATGAAGCAGGAAATTAGGAGAAGAGGCTGCTGCAGAGGACCACGGCCTCCACTGGAGCTGCTGAGAGCAAGCATGGAGAAGAGGGAGCAACGGCGAGAGCTCACGTGAAGCTCCTGGACTGGATTAAGGATCTGCAAACACTCTAGAAACGCTAATAGCAGTAGCAGTTGTCAACTGACACAGGCAACCAAGGAAGGTGGCACCAGCAGAACCTCCTTCTAGGTGAATGCCCCAGGCCCATGGGTACCTGACGCTCCTGCATCTCAACTTTTCTCTCCATCTTAGAGGGCAGCAGATTTAAGGAAGTTACAGATAAATGTCCATAAAATGGATTCCGTCTCAAAAGCTACTCTGTCCTCTATTCATTACTGCTTGCCCAAAATGTGAGAAGACAAAGTTATGCAGGGAGGGGAAGCTCCTACCTGAGTTTCATCCCCCAGGCCTACGGTTCCCGTTCAGAGGACACGTCACCCTCGGCCCCGCTGCTGGCGCTGCGGTCTTCTTTCCGAGGAGCGTTTCTTTCTTTGCTTGATTCAGAAGGCCCTTTGGCTCTGGTCTTTTCTTTCCTCTGCTGCTGTTTTTCAAGCTTTGACAGCTGATTGTAAAAAATAGAAAGAATTATTTTACAAATGTAAACGTGCCTGTATATCCAAAACACCAATTACTTCACAGGCAGCCACCACTGAAAAAGCTTCCATCTGATAACTTGGTGTATGTTCCACAGTGGTTCAGAGGGGCCGGATCATACACAAATGTTGACCAGGCAGGCACCTGAATCACTAACACAGATCAGTCATCGGTGTGCTCTCCCTCAGACTTTCCCACCCGTAACTCAACTTGTCATGCAATATTTGGGAATGGTCAACTAATAGGCTTCTTGGACAGATTAAGAAGAGCCCTGTAAATGAAAAGCCTTTTTAGTCTGTTATTTTTTTCTCTGATGTCTCTATAGCTTTTTCTCACCAAATTGTCTTCCTACTTCCTGTTTTCTAAAGACTATCAAAATGCTCCATTGCTTGCTGAAGATAACAGAGAAGGCTGTGAAGAGAGCCATCAAGCACATTTAGCCATCGTCTCAGTTCTCGGTTTGGTCTTTGAGACTGAAGCCTGACTCATCCGTAGCCAAAATCCTGAGGGCTCCTAGCAGGCTACATGGTGGCTGCACAGGGACACTGGCCATGGGAGGCCTCCCAGACTTCCTCCAAGCCAGCTGGGGACATGCCTCTGATGTCCAATGGATCCTGGGTCCACTTCCCTCCTGGATATCTCCCCAAATTGTTCAAAGAAACCATAGACTAGACGGTTGAAAGAAACTCAGATCAGCTGACACTCTGAGCAACAGCACAGCCATCCAGAAGGGCCTGTGGAGAAACTTGTCAGAGGAGACTGGTCAAGTTTTGGCCCAGGGGATTTTCTTAGACCAAAAAAGCCATCTGTAACAAAGCCCAAGAGACAGCAACACTCAGTTTCATCCGCCTCCCAGACCGAGTCTGCTAACATTTTACAGTTCACATGGAAAGGGGGAAACTTAATGAAAGGCTGGCTTCTCCCTGCTGGTCCCTGCCCCATATCCAAAGACACAAAGAAAAGTCACTGTAACCAACCAACCAGATCATCTCTATTATAGACACTCTGAGCTAAGCCTTCAAGTACAGCAATTGGCAGCTCTCAACTTGGTCCAGAAAACCAAATTTATTAATGGTTGACTTATTATCTTTCCAACTCCCCATTCACCTGAAAAGCTGTAGTAAACACTAGGTTGGTTAAGACGCTAATTAGATTTTGTGAATGAAGACATCACTTCACCTTTGACCCATGACTCTCCTCCCAGATAACTCCCCTGGATACATTCTCATTTGGGTGCACAGGACAGGCTCACAGGATTGTGTACTGTAGTGTTGTTTGTATTAGCAAAACCTACAAATAAATGTCCATTGACAGGAGACAAGATAAATATAATGTGGTATAGTCATAGAAAGCAATACTATAACTTAGATCTAAATGTATCAAAATGGTAAGTCTTTAAACTCATGTTATGGGAACCAAATTCAGTTTCAGAAGGCTATATATAGCAGTATTCCATTTACATAAAACAACATTATTAATGGGTTCATGCAGATGTAGTACAGACTGGGAGAATACAAACCAACTTCAGTACACTAGTTAACTTTGAGGAGAAAGAGAAGAGAATGGGATCATAGTGGAATGACTATATATGGGCTTCAACTGTGACTGTCAACTTCTACTTCTATAAAAACAAAATCAGATCTAGAACAGAGCTACTGACCAGTGCCAGCATGTAAACTACCTGCGATAGGCACTTGGACCACTGACAAAAAGATGCTCATGCCAGGATGTAAACCAACACAACGCTTCCTTAGTCAACAAAGTCTTGCTGTGAAGAAGTTATCAGCTACTGAACTGTGTGCTTAGTGGTGTTGCTGATTTCATCCTGGTACAAGCTCTTTATCTCGCCATGGCCTGGTAACAGACAGTTCACGCACAGGTACTTTGAGAAGGAACGACTGGGAGCAAAGATGACAAAAGGTTAGCATTTTCAAAATCTGAGTAATGGCTACACAGAGCTCCTTGCTATATTTTTCTCTGTACTATTATTTTTCCTTGGACCATTACTTTTCTCTATACTATTTTACCACAGATTAGTGAGGAATTTCTTAGATCTAAGATGACAGCCTTCCCAGTTTTCCTTTTGGTGTTAAAATGCTCTTTCTTTTATGAAATGATGAGCATAGTAGGTGGGGGTCCTTCTGTCTCACTCCTTTACAAAATGATCTTGGATTGCATGATGCAAATGTACATAACTTATTGAATCGTACACTTAAAAAATGGTTAGGATGGTAAATTTTATGTTATGTGTATTTTACCACAATTAAAAAATTTTTTATTGATATATAATTGACATATAACATTATATTAGTTTTAGGTGTACAACATAATGATTTGATATTTGTATAATATTGCGAAATGATCACCACAATAAGTTAACATCCATCACCAAAAAAATTTTTTTTAATGATCTTGGAAAATATGAAGTTGACAAGCCATGCCGGACCTGCCAATTTCTTTTTTATTTTTTTATATTCCTAGTTCATGAAATTCAAACATCTGGAAATCAATGTTCTGCAGTAAACTGTGATAACTTGCCTTCTGCTGCCAGCAGTTTATGTTTACAGCAGTGTCTATGTGTTTATACATGTGTATATTACATGTATATGTGTGTATATATCTACAGACAGATAGATACACACACACTATATATATAAATAATCATGAACATATTCCAAGTTAGGCACTGAGAAAGCATGATTATTATTTTAAAAAGAGGCCCTCTCTGTTTTTTTCCCCCTCTTTAGAGGTAAATACAGAAAATATGAATATCACCAGTGACATAACCAACCCAAGCCTGTCCCCACTGCTAAGATTCAATCTCATGCAAAGGCCTATTTATGATCCAACCTGTTATTCACTTGCTACTCTAATGCTACTGAGAAGCCAGATCCTGGGAGGGTGATGGGGAATAATTCCCAGTTACAGCAGGCTTCCCGGAGGCTCCTCTGGTCCCTGCAGCGCCTATCTGATTCTGCCCTGACTCAGAGGCGCCATCAACACAGAGTACAAAACACGGAAACGTCAATTTGACCTTCCACCGCAACCCTCTCCTCTTCCACCATGGACCACACTTGTAAATCACGTGCGATAATTATTTAAGCGACAGGCATAGCCTGAGTTTCTGTAAACGATGTAATGCTGATTCTCTTACATTATTTATCTTAAAACAACCCCAACCACATATGGCTCCATGCCTCTAAGAAAAGTTCTCTGTGAGAACATTGTGAACTAACCTAATAAATTTAAGCCTTTTCTCAGAAAACTTGGAATCCAATGCAGCCAAAATGTGGAATTTACATCTCAAGGCAAGAAAGCAGTTAGATTTTTTTTTTTTTTTTTTATTGAAGAAACAAACGAGAAAGAAAAATAAGAAGAAAAGAAATTGGTACTGGGGCCAGCCCGGTGGCATAGCAGTTAAGTTGGTGCGCTCTGCTTCCGCGGCCAGGGGTTCGCCGGTTCAGATCCTGGGGCAGACCTACTCACTGCTCATCAAGCCATGCTGAGGCAGCGTCCCATATAGAAGAGCTACAACTCTACAAGTATGATACACAAGTATGTACCGGGACTTTGGGGGAAAAAAGATTAAAAAAAAAAAAGAGGAAGATTGGCAACAGATGTTAGCGCAGGACCAATCTTTCTCAAAAAAAAAAGAAGAAAGAAAGAAATTGGTACTGCATATGGACTCACGTAGAACGTCAATAGCTTTCAAATTAACAGAGAGATGCATGTCAGGGAGAATACAAACCACTACAGGCCCTGTGAACACGTGATCTACAAACACTGAAATGGAGTGCTTTTGGTTTTTTGCTTGTTTGCTTGTTTTTTAATCAACTGATGAGCGTGTCCATATTGCAAAGGAGACACTGTCCAAACCATCCTGGCTCTGGTGCCTTAGAGAGAAAGCCAACCTTCCAAAGGCAGCTCTGGGCACACAGACACTGCCAGGGACCAGGAAACCGTCCTATGGCCAGCCTGTACCTCTCATGGCGGATCTTGGAGAAGGGGGGGCAAGGCCAGGGAAGACTGGAATATCTAGATCCAAACCTCCCCAACTCATGATTAAATCTAATGAGAAAATAAAGGATTTTCTTTTTAATTAAAGCTGTTCACACTCTAATTGCATAGTCTAAGAATAAACTAGCTGAACATGGATATTACAATGCTCTACCACAGGGCCTGCGAACTTAAATGCCTTGAGGGACCAGGCAGGTAGCAAAATGAGTGAAGTAACTACGTATAAGACAACAGGGGATGGTGGAGACTGCGGCCACAATGGAGAGGACAAGCCCCACCTAAGGGCAATCACATTTTCTTTTTAAACATGTATCTGGACAAATGTAATATCAATAGGATAGATATGGGCCACCTGTTAGGGACCTCCACTTTGCACTTCCACCTATGTGATCCCGTTTGCTCCTAACAACCCCATAACAGTTGTATTATCATCAACGTCCCATGGAGAAGCCACTGTCAGCTGCCTGCCCCATAGACATAGTCATCTTCCCAGCTCCTCCCTCCCTTCCTGCTGCCACAAGCAGCCTTCCATTTCACAAGTGGCAATGTCTGACCCTGCTACCACATGGGCATGTGACAGAAATCACAGCCAACAGGACCTGAGGTGGCTGCAGGGGGGCTTCAGAGAAAAGCTTCCTTCCCAAATAAACACAGGTGCAGGAGACATGGGGGAGGAAATGGAGCTTTGGAATGGGGGCAGCTCGTAGAATGAGGAGGGGGCATCTAGAGGCACACAGAGGCCTCTGGAGAGCCCTGGCAGGGCCGAGTTGGAGGAATCAGCCATCCTGTAGGGGAGGTCATCAAGCTCCTTACTGTTACACTCAGGAAGGTATGTAGTACTTTCAGCTGAAAACAAAATATCTCATAACCTGTCCATTGAAATATATGACAAAATGGGTGTTCAGTAGGTTACAGGACTTGCTTAAAGTTTTGCAGCATGTGAGTGGCTCAGATGGGTCCAGACCTCTAGACACCAAACTCCACATTCCTTCCAGGGAGCCGCACACCCTCTTTTGCCTAATCTATGAACTTGATGTAACAGATGTTTCTTGAGCACCAGCTATAAGTCATGCTCTATTCCAGGTGCCAGGGAGACAGAGGAGAACCAAGCAGAGCCCCTGGCTTCCGGGGGCTGACTGTCCCCCAGATAAGTAACTGGCGATCCCCGCGTATGATGAGCCAGGCCGTGTTCTAAGCACGTGGCATGTGGGAAGGGCACTATTATAACTCCCACTTTAAAGCAGAGGAAGCCGAGGATGCTGGCAACCCCACCATTCTGCCTGCAGCACACAGCAGGCTGAGCTGTCACCCTTCTTTGTGCCTGTCTTCATTGGTAGAAAACATGCAGGGACCTCAGGGCCATCTCCGTTTGTGACATTAAAGAGAAACTGGTCCTAACACAGATCCAGCTCCTTGGCGGTTTAGCAACAAGCTGCTGCAGGACCCCAGTTTGCCTGTACGTTTCTGCCCTGACGGCTAAAGAAGTCAGAAGGATTAGGAACAACTACTATTCAACTTTAATCAGCTGAGAACAAGGCTGGCTAAGGAAGCAGGGTGGGGAGGCCCCCAAAACAATAAAGGCCTCGAGTTTGCCCTCTAACGTCCCTGACACTTGTCCAGGAAAAGGCCCTGTGTGGCCTGTCAGTGGCAGTGGGAGAGGCAGACCGGGGTTAGGGAGATGACTCTGGCCCCAGGCCCACCCACTGATGGGGGCAGGCACGAAGCAGGGATGGCCCAACTGCCAGCATCAGGAGAACGTGCAGTCCAGCAGACAGGACAGTGACTCTCAAGGCCCAGCCACAGAGCAGGCAGCCTCAGAGCATCGCAGCAAGGAACGCAGGGTGGCCAGCGGGTGGTGGGCCTGGTGTGGGGGAGGCAGGTCCCCAAGTTCAGGGAGGTCGAGTAGGAGCTGGTAGAGGCAGGTGGGGAGGGCTGATAGAAGCCAGGGCTGAAGGTGGGGTGGGAGCTCAGGTCCTGGTGGAGGGATGAGAAGGTATGCGAATTCCAGGGACCAGCACTGTCCTCTGTGTGTTCACTCTTCACTGCCAGGCACACCAAGGCAGAGAGCACAAAGCAGTGCAGAGCATCTGAGCAGAAAACAACAGGCAGAGATGACTGAAGACCAGAAAGTCAAGGGCTGCACAGAGGAGGCTGAACAGCAAGAGGCCAAGTGAGGGCGGGGACAACCCAGGAAAAGACGGGAGAGTGAGGGTGAATTATGGCTGAGATGCTCCACTGGCAGTAATGGAAGTGTCCCCGTCTGGGAGGGACAGGTGAGTCAACACACTGCTGGTGGTAACCATCACCAAGACTTATGAAGACAAGTACGGGCCAGACGCGGCAAAGCAGCATGGCAGGTCTGGGGTGCTGGCGGTATGTGGAAGACCTGTGAACAAATTTTTCCCAAGTTCCCCATTAATTAAGACAACCATAGTGATGTGACTTGCACAGCGTGGCTCACACAAAACATCAGATGAATGTGTGCAGAAATTAATGAATAGGACCTGTTTTGTTTGGAACAGTGACCGAGCGATAGCCTCAGAGGAAAGGGAGGCTCAAGCTTTGCTTAGGTCAGCTGTGTGACTAAACAGCTCTTCACCAGCATTCAAGAGGAGGACACGGTGTGGGACCCACACAGCAGCATGCGCTGAGTGTCAGCACTGCGGGTGAGACACTTGCCTCTGGGGTAGAAATATCTGTCTCCTAAGTGGGCAGCAGTTCACTGGAAAGAGAGAAACAGAGACTCTCAGGCAGGCCGCTGAATCCTCCATGCCTCTGTTTGCTTTCCTGTAAACGACATGCCGCCCCTTGCCCAGTCTGCCTGCCCAGGGCACTGTGAGGACAGAGTGCGGCATTTGCACATGCTCTGAGACGTGTGAAGCACCAAACCAACAGGGAATCATTCTTACCAGCCCTGTTCTTTCACACACAAAATAGCGCTTCTGAAGCATCTTTAAAAACTGATCCCTTCAGGGCCGGCCCTGTGGCCTAGTGGTTAAGTTCGGCGTGCTCTGCTTCGGCGGCCCAAGTTCAGCTCCTGGGCATGGACCTACACCACTCGTCATGGTCACTTGCCATGCCGTGGCGGTGACCCACATACAAAATAGAGGAAGATTGGCACTGACATTAGCTCAGCGTGAATCTTCCTCAGCAAAAAACAAACAAAAACTGATCCCTTCACACTGTGGAATGACCCAGTGTGACAATGACACAGAACACGAAATGAGTGAGTAATGTAAGGCTTCCATGGACACTAATGAGCTGTGAAGAACACCTTGATGAATAAATCTGAGGGCTCAGTGCTCCACGTGCCGTCAGACTCTAGACGTCCCGAAGACCCCACTCGCTCCAGGAGAAGATCAGACAAAGTTTGCTGCCCCTTGACTGATAATACCCATCTAGCCTGGAAGGGTTTAAAAGGAGCTGACAGGGGTGATCTGTGTCTGCTGTTGCCATCACCCCTGCCTGCCTCTCTTTGGGACATCCAACCTACCAGGCTATGAGGCACTAGACACAGTTTTGAAGGGGTTCTAGAAAACTGATTTCTTTGTGAGTCGTTTCAAAACAAAACAAGTGTCCAGGAATTCCTGATGGAAGGAACACTCATAGAGTGAGACAAGGTCTTAAACCTGCTTCCAACATGATTTGGGGGAATAATGGTGAAAAATTATAGCTTCTTGTAGATGTTTTCACATGTTCTCATAAGTCGCACAAAAATCAGGTCTTTCTCTTTCTCTTTTTTTAGACTACAGTTGACTAAAAAGAGCATCTCCTTCCTCAAACGGCCCATGAACATAACCTGAAATTTAATTTCAGCTCTTTAAAGTCTGTCTTTACATTCAAGAAATAAATGACTCCTTACATTCTGACAACCAATTTGTCACCTTTAGCATTCCGAGAAGTCAAGGGCAGATATTATTACTCCCGGATTGCTTCTGAGGGCAGTGGAGATGAGGTCAGTTGAGAGAGAGCACGCCCAAGGCCACGTCCAGGAGCAGCCAGGCTGAGAAGAGCGCCAGGTCTCCGGACCCATGGCCAAGCCTCCAGGTGACCTGGCCTCCTTTCGGAGCAAATGCTCACCTGGACAGGGGCTTCTGGGGTTAGCCACAGGTCCAGGGCAGCAAACCCTGTCTCTATTCTTGCTAGGGCAATGCCAGGTACAGCCCTATCTTTGAGTTATTTTAATGCTGGTTCTTTCCTGCCAGACTCTTCTGTCCCGCATATGAGCAAAATCTAATTAGAGAGTGAAGAAAATAACAAAAGAAAAACTCAAGCCCCATGAAGTCAGTTACGATTATTTTTATAGACCATGGTGTAGATGGAAAAGTTCTGTTCCAACCAACTTCTTGCAAAGATTCCAAGAAAGTCTTATGGTGAAAGTCATAAAGATCAAATGTCTCTTCTGCAATTACTTTTTAAAATACCACAAGGTATTATTACCCTGAGGGCGCTGGCCCACACCTGTGGCCTGGATGATGTCAGAAGGCACAACCGGACAATCACAGGATGCGCAAAGCAAGGTCATGCCCAGCCAGGATCCCCTAGACATGAGTTAAAGGACAAAATGCCCCAAACCAATCAGCCCGTTAACTCATTTCAATAGCTTTAGAACTTTCCACAATCTTCATTGTCTTTCCTAAGTGTCCACCAACTCCCATCACCAGTAAAAGATGCTCTGACTCTGTCAAGCCATTTAAACTGCCCTGTGTGGTCATTCCCTCTCTTTGCAGATAAAACGAGCTGACACTGGATACTTGTTTTGTTGAATAACTAATAATTTCAAGGTGTTGTATAAGTGAAGCATGCTGAAGAATATAGAAATATTCAATCAGCAGTGAACCTCCGCAGGGTTAGGCTAAATACTGGACTTCCCTGTGCCTCAGTGCGCTCTGCTAGACCACACAAAGCGGGAGGCAACTTTCCAGCACTACTGTGGAGGTGCAGGAAAGCCCAGAGGGGCCAGCACAGTGACAGGAGCAGCCGCTGCCCTTCCACAACAGGCTGGGACACCTGCAGGAGTGGATTCTTTAGGAAATGGCAGAGACCTGCATTCAGACTCTGGGCAGACACACCACCACCTGGCAGTCCAATGCCCACATGTCAACTTCGTACAGACTCATTCTGCATTCCGAATTAGGACATCACTGAGCTACTGGAAACCCCTGGGTCCATGATCTTTTGTTCTCCTTCCTTCTTCCTGCTACTTATAGCCCAGAGCTGTGGAGGTGGGAAAAGGAAAGAAGAGAAGGCACATTCTAATCAGTAAGTGATATTGGGAAAATTTGAGAAGACAGAGTGTGAATCTACTGCAGAATTTTAAACAATTTAAATTTAAAAGTAGAAACCTACTTCCATAGATTATCTCTAGTTGACTAAGCCATTTTTTAAAAAGCAATTGGAATTTGTATTTGGGCAATTTGTTTTATCAAATTATAACTTGATATAATTTCATATTATGTAATAATTCTGAAAGCTTTTTTTAAAAAATGTCCTAGTATAATGGAAAACCTAACAGAACATCCAAAGAGGATGTTTCCATACACACCGTGGCATCCACCATTATGTCAATTGTTGTGTAGTGTTATTTTTACATCAACTGACTGCTTAATAAAAACATTACAAAGAGAAGTGCACACATGGTACCTAATTTTCATACATTATTAACTCTGCTTGAGGTTTTTGGGGGAATTAAAAAAAAAATCAAGCAAGCAGGCATCTGTTCCCATCTGAAATCGTGCAAGCTAATTTTATTTTCTAATTCTCCATTGTTTACAAAACTCCTCTTAGGCATGCAAAAACAACGGGGGTGGGGATGAGGGCGTTCAGTTGTCTTTCATATCATTCTTACTTAGCTAAGTCTCCGTTGGTCTACTCCTTCAGGAACATGGGCACACGCTGGAATGACACCAGCCTTCAGGCCCCAGTGGTGGCTTGCTTTAGACAGCTATAGGGTGTGCCAAGGGTTCGAGGTCAGCCCAGGTGTGTGTTTCTCTCTCAGTACAGCTGCCCTCAAATCCTCCCAGTTAGCCCCCTGCAGCAGACCCTGTCAGGGCCCACGTGTCCCCTGACCCAGAGGTCACCTGCAACATCAGTGGACAACCACCTGCAAGCCAATGATTTCTCTTCTGACCTAGAGTACGTGCATCTCTCTGCCTAAGGACACCACCTGGCCAGGAGAGGGTGCTAGGCCTGAGTGCAGGGCAGGCCAAAAGTATCAGGAAATTAACATCTCTAAAAGTGATCTCAGTCACTGAGAAATGAGAGTTGAGGGGTTCAGAACCCCAGCTTCCTTACCCTTCACTGCACCAACTCTGAGATATGTTCTACACAGTCCCCCAGGGGTACCCAGGGAGCATCAACACACCCTTTGCAGGCTTTCCTCCTCCCTGTTTCACTTTCACCCCTCACTGTACTTCCTGGAAGACCTCCTAAATTAACTACCTGTACCTAAATCCTTTTAATTTGGGGGGACCCAAACCAGAAGCATTTTAAATGCTTTGAAGTCAGCCACATTTTAATGTGATAATTCATTAGGCATAACTTGTTTGTTACCTATTTGTACCTTGTTTGTTGCCCTCTGTTAACCAGAATTCCACACTGGTCTACACTCCTGGACACTAGAGGGCAAGCGCAGATGTTTAGGATTACCCCACTCAAGGCACTGAAAGCTGCAATGTGGGGGGACCACCGCAAGTTTGAGTGTAATCCTGTGACATTTTGAAAACTGGTCACCCATAAACATGGCAAACTATATATTCTAGCAGCCAGGACTTTGACTGTGTTGCACTCCATTCCCTAACCCACCAAGAACAAGGTACCAACTGCATTTCTACACTTCCCAACTCGTCATCACATCTGTGGCCTGGGCTTTGCCCTTGATGGGAGCTAACTGCAAAGTTTCAAGAGTTGTGGGAGAGAAGTAACCATCTCCCCTCCACTGAAAAAGCAGCAACGGCCTGTGGCATTTGGGAGGGCAGAGGCTGGCCTTCTTCCACTCCACGTGCTGAGTGCAGCTTCGCCTCTCCTCCTCCCCACCTGTGCTCACTTATTGCTTTTTAGGTCACAAGCTACTTGAAGGCAGAAATAACAGGCAACTATTTAGTCAACATCTTTTAGACTTAAGTCAACATCTATCCCGCGGTTGGCACACGTCTGGGTAATCATCGTGAACTGTAGCAAAGTTTAAGGAGACAACTAAAACAATTTCAGTTTTGGTATTCCAATGCATAATTGGTAACAGAAAACTGTTCATGAGCATTTTAAACTAATAGTGTTCTTTAAATGATTCAAAATGTTTCTTCAATTTGCAAGAGTCTTAAAAAAAGAGGGGGTGGGACCCTTCCTCTGCCCCACTTGGTCTACACGTTGTACAAATGCCAACAGAGCAGATTTGGAACAATGAAGGATTATTGTGCAAAACAACAATAATCCAGAGAAGAGAAAGACATGGGATGCAGAAACACAGTGGATACCACCTGGGAGAGAAATCAAGGCCAGGCTTGGGCAAGATGAGCGCTCGGCAGCCAGGGAAACAACCCATGCGCAGGGGAGCAGGGCAAGGGCTCCAGAGGACGGGCTCCCACAGAAAGGGCCTCTGGGGAGAACGCCTGGGAAACAGAGGTTTGGGAGCAGGAGGAGTAAATACAGAAGGAAAGAAAGACAAGTAAGTACATACTCCCAGAAAAGCGAAAGGCTGAACAAGAAAAGAAAAAATCATAGGATACAACCTGGCTCTGTGGTGACTGACAGTTACAGAGTCATGACAATGTAAATACTATTTATTGATTCAATTAAAAATAATGATATCATAACGCTGGAAAGATGCAGAGGGTGGAGAGTGAACAGTGCTAAGTCCTTATCTATAGTAGCATGAAATAAATAATGCCAGAATTTAATACATCAAGAAAGAGTAAAGTTCATTATTTAGGAATAAAGAAGAAAGTATCCAAAGAAATAGCTTAAAATATGTGAAACGTGCTTGCTTGTGGGGAAGAGGATAGGAATAGAGAAAAACAGGCAGAGGGGGTTTTCATTACAATCCTTTAGGTATTATATGATTTTTAATTATGCATGTAATTACTTTAATAAACAATTTAAAATTTGTTTAAGAAGAAAATTCATACAGTGGATGTAGTTAACAACAGATTCAGTACTATAGAAACAATTAATGATTTAGAAAAACCAGTTCATGTAAGTCTTCCAATACTCAGAGGAAACGACAATAAGAAAAAAGAGCAGAAACTTGGAAGTCATCTATAGGACAGGCATTGCAAAAGGAGAGATCAGAGCAGCTACAGAAAATTCAATAAGCAAAGACATTACAGGACATCCAAGAGCTACCGAAAGGCTCAGGTATATCCTGGAAGGACCAATCATCAGGGAAATTTAAGAAAAGAAACCCACACGGAAGGCACTCATCTTCTCTCCCACGCCAGTAATGTCAGCAGAGAGCCATGATACAGTAGAACACTAACGAACTGTGTGCTGGATGAATGAAAGAATGACTGAACTATGACAGACAGATGGGTGGACAGAGGGGAGGAAGGAAGAAAGCCAACCGACCATCAGGACAATACTTGCAGATAAAAGACGGCGACCCAAATATTCTATAACAACCAGGACATTCTCAAACATGGAAGTATTCAGAAAGTATTACAGCCATTCCCATCTCTAAAAAATAAATGCATAAGTAAATTACTCATAAAAGAACTCCAGCCTCTTGAGAGAGTAATAAAGGAAATTGTGTTAAGTAATGTAACCAGTAAAATGAGTTATACAAGTTCCAAAACTAATTGGTGAATAAGAAAAGATAAAATGCAAACAAGAAATTAATCAAACTTATCAGGATCTAAAATCCAGATTCACAAGCAATTTTTAAAAATGTGAAGAAATGCAAATGCCTAATACGCTTATGAAAAAAAGGTTCAACTTCACTAGCAATTAAATTGATGCAAATAAAAACAATGAGATATAATTTATGATTCATCAAGTTGACAAGGATTAAACAAAGATGAGACTCAGCCTTCGTAAGGGTTTGAGGAAAGGAAAAGTAAACGTTCGTGATGGAGAATGTAAATTTGGACCCTGGGGGGCGCAATTTGGCAATGCCCATTTCAAAGCACTAAGTATGTACACATGGTAACCCAAATTTCACCTCTTGGGATTTATCTTGTGGAAAATAATCTTAGTGCACAAAGATACATGCAAAAGGATGTTCCCTGCATTGGTTTTTACAATAGTAAAAACTGTGGCGCAATCTAAATGTCCACAAACAGAGGATTCTTTAAATAAATTATGAGACATTCTGTACAGATGGATTTACCATTTGAGGTGTTGCTAGGGAAAATTTATGGTAGCAGTAATTTCCACCTCTTCATCACTAAAAAGAGATAAATTCAGCCCCGAGGGCCTGTCTGATGGTGGAGGGTGCTGAAACATGAGAACACACGACAAGGCTGAGCCTGAGAAAAAAACGAGGTGCAGAAGACAACGTGCAAAAGGACACCATTTGAGAAGGCCCTCAAGAAGAGAACCTGACACTCTGCTTATAGACACACGTATGTGCTAGAACCCACTTTAGAGGAACAGGGACGATGACAAAATGCAGGACAGTGGTCGTCTCCTCTGGCGGGCGAGGCGGGAACGGTGGTGAAGGGAGGAAACGGGAAGGCCCCTGGGTGCCGCTGGTGCTCTAGTCTTGAGTTGGAAGGCAGATCCTTGGGCGTTCATCTTATCATTATGCATTCTACATTTATGTGTGTTACACACCTTCTTTTACAGCTATCAAATGTCATGCAATAAATTTTTTTAAACACATGAGTGACAACACTTCATTTTCTGTCATTGCTCTGCCCAAATGATTCCAACAATCTGACTTGTCTCCAAACAGAATATCTAAAGAGAAGAAAAATCTATTGATCACAAACTGACATTATGCAGCCTGTCAGAGAAAGTGAAGTGCTCATCAATAGTGTTATCATGACACTTCTGTGAATTTAACTGAAACTTCAGCTCTGAACACCCCTGTGAGATGGGTGAGCTTGCTCAGCCTCAGGATCCACACATGGACACCCTGCTAGGAGCCAGCAACACGGCAGCAAACTTTCTTTGAAATCGAATGTTTGTTATCACTACCATTTACTTCTAAAAAGAAATGTTAGCAAACCACCATGAAACTCTCATGAATGCCATTCGCGTGGGAAAAAAATGTATTTATAAAGCATCAGCTATAGTTTGGGTACAAACAGAAGCTGCTCCACTCCACTCCAAGATATCTTTGTCATTAGCCACAACTCATTTTTCAGGATGCTATCAGGAAGCAGCACCTCCCAAGAAGAAGTTTGCTAACAATGAAATCACAGAATAGATGCCAGGCTCAGAGCCATCTTACTATTTTGATTCTGCTGCCTCAAAATACACGTTACTAGACAGACCCAGCGAACAGTACAGGTGCTTTTCCTAACACATCAGCACCACTCTGCACTATGAGAAAGACCTGTGGCATCCTAAATGGGCGCTGTTGTCAAGTTTCTTAGGTCTGTAAGGTCCTAAATAGACTTGACAACATTAGGGCCAAATCACTTTGGTTATTCTGCTTCCCTCTACTTTCCAGACTCCCATATCTAGACACCACAACAGAGGGGCTGAGCAGCAACAACCTGTTTGGAAACGGGGCTGGTTCCTCACTGCTCCAAGATGCTCCCAGCAATTCCTGGGAGCTGCTTGGAAAGGCAGACTCTCAGGCTTCACCCAGACCTGCAGGATCAGAGTCTGCATTGTAACAGACCCCAAGGGGTTCACGTGCACCTTAAACTTTGAGAAGCGCTCGGCTAGAGGGCTTATCTTAAACCGAGGATGCATAAGGAGTGCCATTTTCAACCAGATTGCAGGGAGCAGCTGTGGAGAGGAGCTGATGGGGGTTGCTGGGAGAGGAACTAACTCCCATCCCCCAGCCATGCCTTGCTGCTGCCACTAACCAAGAAGCCAACCCACGGTGACAGACTTTCATCTTTCCGCACTCCAGTGGAACCTTTTAGGAAGCTCCTTCCACCAGCCTTGCAGCTGAGGAGTTCCTATGTCCAGCAAGTGGTCTAAGCCAGACAGGGAGGCAGAGGGGCCAGGAGGCAGTCATCAAACTCTGGGTCAATGGAAGGGCCAAATCTGAACTCCTCCATGCCTCTACCCACCCTCCCCCTCTCCACACGCACAAAGACACACTAAGTTCCAAGCTCCCGCTTCTTTCCTGCAGCTCCTTTCTCTCATCCCGGCTCCCAGGAATCCTCTTTCCACGGTAAACAAATCCTCCTTCTACATTAGCTTCCCCTCTGCCTTACTTCAGGCCACCTCTCCTACGTGGACGCTGCTCCCCGAAAAGCCCCCCAGTGCAGAATTTTCACTCTACCGTACCCTCCTGCCCACCACCCAAAATGAGGCCTGCCTCCTCCTGTGTCCCTCCCTCCTCACGTCCCTCCCTCCCCCTGCGTCCCTACTTCCTTGTGCTGTGCCAAGCCACAGGCCCTCCATCCCAGGAAGGTCTTTTCTGGAGTTCACAAGCTGGGGCCACACTACCTTCTATCCCCCTTCCCTGACCTCCACAGAGCCCCTTGTCACAGTCTCTGGCCCAGGCCTCGCTGTCACCCTGGGTGACACTATTTCTAACCAAGGTCCCATTCAGGCCCTCACCTCACACTTCTCGGGTCTCTTCACCCCAGCACCATTGCCCACCACCCAGAACGGCTCACCTTCAGAAAAGTTAAAACCCGATATGGCACTCTCTTAGCCATCAGCTCTATGCTTGGGTTCTCTCAAACTCTCCATTTCATCTCTTGCCCACTCCTGACCTCCTCCTCCATCTGGCCAGCCACACTACCCAAGGGAAACCCCTTTTTGACAAATATGACCAACTTTTGGCCATTTTCAAAAAGCAAAACCCCCACCAGCACCGTGGGAGGGGGCTGGGAGGTAAGCGATTCCAGGTCCTCCATACCACTGTCTAGGGTAGCTCTGTTCTGTGGTTTTTTTTTTTTTTATGAGCAAGATTAGTCCTGAGCTAACATCCGTTGCTAATCCTCCTCTTTTTGCTGAGGAAGATTGGCCCTGGGCTAACATCCGTGCCCATCGTCCTCTACTTTATATGGGATGCTGCCACAGCATGGCTTGACAAGCAGTGCATTAGTCCGCGCCCAGGATCCGAACCTTGGAACCCCAGGCCGCCAAAGCGGAGCACACGCACTTAACCGCTACACCACCGGGCTGGCCCCTATTCTGTTTTATACACTTGGGTTCTACACGGGATTTTAGCTAAAACATAAGATTCCACACCTAAAGAAGTTTGAAAAACACTTACAGAGATTACTGTAACTACCTAATGATGCTCCTTGCCTCATCTGTCCCCTTCGAATCCACCCCGTACTCAGCCAGAGAGATGTCGTCAAAAGGCCAGTTCTACGGCTTGTAAACATCACTCCCCAGCAGCATTATTCACAATAACCAAAAGGAGGGAGCAACACAAATGTCCATCAACTGATGAGTGGATAGATAAAATGTGGTACAGCCATATGATGGAATATTATTTAGAAATAAAAAGGAATGAAGTACTGATACATCCTACAATGTGGATGAACACTGAAAACACTATGCTAAGAGAAAAAAGCCAGACACAAAAGGCCATATATAGCATGATTCCATTTATATGAAATGTCCAGAATAGGCAAATCTATAGAGACAGAAAATAGATTAGCTGTTGCCTGAGGCTGGGGAAGATGGGGGAATGGGGAGCGACAGCTAAAGGGTGCAGGGCTTCTTTTTGTGGTGATGGAAATGTTCTAAAATCAACTGTGGTGATGGTTGGTCAACTCTGAAAATATTAAAAGTTACTGAACTGTATACTTCAAGTGGGCGAATCGTATGGTATGTGAATGATAACTCAATAAAACTGTTTAAAAAATAAAGTCACTCCCATTTAGAACACCCCATGGGTTCCCCATTTCTGACAGGTCCAAGTCAACGCTCCTTAGCATGTTACAGCAAGTTCTCCATGAATTGGCCTCAAACTGCTTCGCCAGTTTCATTTCCCACCTCCCTCACCCAGCCTTTTATGCTCTAAGATTTCCAAACTCTCCCCACCCCACCCCATCATCTTGTTTCCTTCCCAGGCCTACATTCAAGCCTGGACTCTAGAGTCACCCCACTCTTAGTCACCTTCAAAGTCTCAGCTTCAGCATTGTGGTCTTCTCTCAGAGCTGGACTGAGGGCCCCTCCTCCAGGTTCCCAGTGCACAGTCTCGCCCCAACAGCCCGGAGTTCAGGGAGCATACACAGTCTGGCATGTGGCTCTGGAGCTCACAATCAGGAGCCTCTGTTTCCGCTCATGGGCTCTGACCAGGCCTACACGCGTGCAGCCAGGTCCTGGGCCCTATACCACCACCTTACCACAGCACACCTGTGAAGGGCCATGCCACTGCTCTGCTGAGTCCCCACTGCCACAGGCCCCAGCACATAGGAGCCCACACACCATCCTCACAGGCTCTTCGCTGGCCAAGGCCAACATGCCCCTGGAATGCAAAGATAGTAACTCTTCAGCCTCAGTCTCCAACCTTCCATTTCCCTTCTCTGGGAAAAATAAAGTCAATTCCAAGTCCCTTCTAGCTCCCCACTGGCAACTAACATCTTAGGAAAACACTGCATCCCCATCTCCTTTGTCTGGACTGAGAGCAAAAGTGTGACAAATGGCATTAAATCATATCAGAGCCCCAGGACTAAATCTGGATCTTCCTCGGGGGCCAAAGGAATGACTCTCTCTACTGAGACCAACTTCTTGACAACAGAAGCAGAATCCTCAGTCATCCAACGGGGCTTCCCTCAGAAACATCTCTAAGATCTTAGTCTCTTCATGTCCACGCACAAAGCATCTAAATTTTGGTGAGAGCAGCTGACATTTACACTGATGATTAACTGGCTGAGTGACATCAGCAACCTAGTAAGAAAAAAAACCCTGGATTGGCAGTCCCCTCCCCACCATCATCACTGCATTTATGGTGATAGATTACTTGTACAATGCAATTTCAGGAGGAGAATTAATGTAAATGTGGGGCTCAGAGGCTAACAAACAACTTGCGTGATTTTCAATTATTAAATCAAGATCAGAACATTTCTGGACAAATAGATGAAGAATGAGTTTGACAAAGCATGAAAAGAAAAGGCCTCCACTGTCAATAGGAAGGTCAGACTGGCAAGATAAATGTCTAAATTTCAGGTTCAACCCATTATTCACACACTGTCTATGCCAAAGGCCTTCCCGCTCCACAGCTGTAAATTCAGAAATGTCTCTGAACCTGTGAGGACCTCGAACAAGTAACTTGAGGACAATCCAGTGTTTTGGCACAAACTGACCTCCTCTGCTAAAACTAAACAATCCAGATGGAGGGAGCAGCACATAAAGACGCCAGTTCTCTAGAACTGACCACAGTGCCCACCTGCCTGGAGAAAGCCAGAGAACAGAGCAGAGCGGGGAGGCTTCCAGCGCTGCTCGGCATCTGCCGCAGACCACCTCAGAAGGTCTGTCTGAATTCTAAGGGAGGAAATGCCACAGCAGACACAGACCAAGATGTGGGAATGAAAGAAAATGCTGACAGTGTCTTGGAGGTTTCCTGCTAGACATCTGCTGAAGCACAGTTAAAACTGGGAGGCCGAGTCTGAGGAAAGGCTGGTGTATTGTGACGACACTGACCACTGTCACCCAGAGAGAGATGTGAGTCATCTGAAAACACTGTGACGGGATTGGTCTCTAAGGGAGAGCCACCCAGGCAGCACCTTGGAGAGTTCAAAGTGAGGCTGCCATGGCATCTTACTCAAACACAACTGGAACATCTTACAGAGACAGTGTCATCAGAAAGTGGCTCCTGCCAAGGCATGATGCAATGGTCAGATTAGAGAACTGGATCTGACAGAACTGGACCTCACAGAACTAGACCCGACAGAAACAAATTATTTTAAACCTTTGATTTCAGGACAGACGGCTGAGAATAGCTTTATAACTATTTTCTGATGAACTACAAATAAAAATATAAATCCATTTATCGCCCACTCCACCAGTGAAAACACAAACGAGGGGGCGTGCCAGTCAAATTCCGATTAGCTAAGGACCAGCTTGCTCTAGGAGAGCCTACAACAGGTCGCTGACAGCTTCCAGTTTCCTGCCTTGGAAATCTTACACAAAAATGAAATAGATCCCCATTTATCTGAAACTAAAATAATATTTTCAAATACTTTAAATCTTGCCAGAGGAAGAGAGGGCTCTTCTTTTTAGGATAATTTGGAGAAAAATGAAAAAATATATACTATTTGGTGCCCATTACAGATCTCAAATCACATTCCAGGTTAGAAACATAATACATAAACCACAGCCGAGCTGTAGGTGATGTTCACACGTTATAGTTTGTTTTGATGATAATTAAATACTTACTGATGGCGTTTTGAACTTTTTGTTATAAAAAGTTAAATTCTGGAAATCTAATATCACAGTATGAGCCAATTTATTAAAAACAATCAGCAATTATGGTAGAAGAACTGAGGTTTTTGGCCACGGTATTCTCAAGTAAGGCTGAGGACAAATCATAGACAAAACACAAAAACTCAGGGAATTCAAGGGAATGCACCCCTCACCCCACCCTGAACTCTGCTTACTAGCTTTTCCTTTTCTGAGCGCTCACAAGCCCACATACCTGCTCCCTTCAAGGGCCTGAATTTCTGAACACTGAGAGGCTGCCGGACAGGACAGGGTTTGCTACCTGGCACTTGAATTTTTATCTTCCTAATGTAGACCTATCTTATCACATAGCCCCAGCAGGTGCGGACCTGAAGCTAGCAAGAGGCAGTAGGAGTCAGATGACAAAAGAGGAACATCTCATCCTAAACACTCATCATTTTTTAAATTCACATGACATCTTCCCCCAAATTTCCCAACTTGAGGACTTCCTGGAGAAAAGAGAGGAGGCTATGTTTCTCACCTACTCCACGTTCACATACCTAAGCTAGAACTATCTGGATGAAGTAAGGATACTCAAAGCTGGACCATCCTCTCCATGCATCTTGCATAGGCTAAAAGTGAGCATAGGGAAGTGAAAGTGTTCACCTGTCTGCCTGCCTCTCTCTCTTCCTCCTTACCTTGCTTCTCCCCAAGAGGAAGGACTCTGACTGGCCAAAATTCCAGGCTACTGCTGGTGCCCAATTTACTAGCAGGAAGGGTCACTGGGCATTAAAAAGCCATACACATGCATGGGCCTCTGTCCCTCCCTTGCACTTCCTTTCTCTACATGGTTTGGGTGGGTGCTCAAGACGTGCTCAAGACTGGTCTTCCGAATTACAACAGAAGTCACTTATCAATATAAGTCAACATGTGTAGACTCCGAACCTCAACAGCCTGATGCCTCCCTCCAGGTAGTAAGTGGTCTAACCTGTGCTAACATGGGATATTCTTAACCTCCCATGAACATTTGCAACCACTGTTTTAATTACTCCCCATCTTTGCTACTTGCTGCTGCCATCTTGCCCTTGTTTGTGGGATTCTCTAAGCTGTACCTAAAACAGGCATTTGCACCCTTGTGTAACTTGAGCTCATACAAAAACAGAAAAATTCAAACACTCTGTTTATTAAGGAAGAACATCACTCTTGTGTAGAACAGGAACCCAGCACACCTCGCAGTATTTCTTGAACTAGGACATCACGCTCAGAGGCACCACCGCTGACACACCGCGTTGGGAGGCACTCTCCTTTCCTGCCCACTCACTCCGTCCTCACATTCTTCCTGGCTAACAGGACTCCTACTGAGTGTACCATCCCTCCACTAGCCAGGTCCTTCGAGAAGCCCCACTTGAAACCATCATGGTGAATGAACCCCATATATCTTGCCAGGTATTGGCTGAGACAAACGTATGTGATAGAATTCTGGCCAATGAACATGAGGGCAAGTTTGCTAGAGGCTTTTGGGAAGGTCTCAAAGAGGGACATGAGATAAGGACAGTCCCTCTTCTGCCTTTGGACACTGCTGTCTGTCTGCATGCAATGCCTGGAAACATGGTGGTCACTCTGGGACCACGAGAGAAGCCAATGCACTTAGAAAGGTAAATGGAAAATGGAAGGAACCTGGACCCTGGAGGACATTACCAAGCCACCGTATTAATGAAGCTTGATCTCTAAACATTTTGTTACTGATATAATAAATGTTTCTATCATTTAAGCCACTTTTAATTTTTTTGATACAAATGGCCAAAACATCCAAACTCATAGAGCCATTATGTGTAAAAAGCAATAGTTAAAATGCTTTTACTCTACAATGGAACTGCAGCATACATGCATTTGATGTATGCAAATTCACCTGTAACAATCTCTGATGTTATTAAATAATTTACAGACTCTTTATTATACACTGCACCTTACTCTGTACTTTACACATTTACACATGCATATTACCATGTTGAAGTGTATACGCAAAACCAAGTGTACTGCAATGTGAAACCCAAACCATGCGCTGAATATCAGAGACGATTCAGAAGATAATCTGTTTGGAATACAATTATCATTTGTTCTTGTGATCAGTCTGGCAATAGGCTCTATTCCACAAATTAAAATGTTGGAAACACTGAATCCTTTGGAACACGCCTGCATTTTGAATGCCTTAGACAGGCAGTGTAGGTGAGATTGGCTAAGCTTTCCAAGACATAACTATTACTATCACTAGTCTGTGTCTTACTAGTAAGCAGAAAGTAGCAAGCACAAAATGGCAAAGCGTCCATGGTGAGCACAGTAATAGCAAAGCACCTAAAGCAGTGGTCCTCACCTGGGGGGATTTAGCACTCCTCCCACCCCGCTCCAGCCCTCCCCCTGGCCAGGACATTTGTCAGTGTCTGGAGACATTTTTGGTTCTAACAACTGGGAGGAAGGATTACTGGCATCTAGTGAGCTGAGGCCGGAGATGCTGCTAAACATCCTGAAATGCACAGGACAGCCCCCAACAATGAAGAATTCTGTCTTAAAATGGCAATATGTTGAAGTTCAGAAGCCCTGGTCAAAAGCAATGTGACTCCTTCCATAAGCCAGACACATAAAAAGTTGATTTCATCAACTTAATAATTAAATCTCCTACATTTATTTTGACGTTGTTTCTGCGTTTCAGGTTCACAGAAAAATAGGACAGTATTTTCAGATTTCAAGGGAACCTGACATACAAATTTTGGGCATGCTTGAAATCTGCTCTATCTGAAGAATGATTTGCAAAGCACCAATCTGCCATTTAGCTGGTATTTCTACCCTTAGACAGCCCATTCCTTGAAAGCATATTTTGCAGACCCAGAAAGTCCTCCTACCTGTGTGCTGTCTCTTATACCACTCTCAACAGTGTAGCCTTCCAAGTGTGCCCATGATGACCGTGCGCACGGTCCCCAATAATACAGCTGGATTGTTCATGTGAGTTACAAAATTCATGCAAATGGCAAATGAGTCATAAAAAATACATTCTATCTAGGCCAGATGAATCCAACATAAACTGTAAATCTCCAATCAGGCATACACTCTAGAAAAGTTATCAAATATGGTGCATTTCCTAATAAATGTAAATGTAAAATCTTTCCCATCCCACCTGCATAACCATCCTAGTCTCCTTTACTTAAAATGCACATTGGGGCCAGCCGGGTGGTGCAAGCGGTTAAGTGTGCGTGCTCCGCTGCGGCAGCCTGGGGTTCACCGGTTCAGATCCCGGGCGCACACCGACCCTCCGCTTGTCAAGCCATGCTGTGGCGGCATCCCATATAGAATAGAGGAAGATGGGCATGGATGTTACCCCAGGGCCAGTCTTCCTCAGCAAAAAAAGAGGAGGATTGGCAGATGTTAGCTCAGGGCCGATCTTCCTCACCAAAAAAAAAAAAAAAAAATGCACACGCCCAATTCCATATGCCATGCTGCACCTGACCCTCACCGTGCCATCTCTGTGCCTTTCCACTGCTGGATTCTAACCAAATGGCCCAGGTATGTTAGGATTCCAGGAATGCAGGGTTATCAGGCACAGCCAGACTGAGCAGGCTGGGTGGGCTCAACTCCAGGGGACCGCATTCTTACAGACTATGGTTCATCTGCTGGAGCTGTAAGAACACACGACTGAGCCACAGGAAAGGGCCTAGGAAGACGAGAGGAGGAAGAGGTCTGAACTTGCACAACGTGTGCATTTAAGGATGGGTGGCCAGAGCAGACTTGTCGACATACAGAGCCTGGCTAACAGGTTTGGATCAGATGCAAACAATGCCAAGATCCTCATGGAGCCCCAGGATGGTTCCACCTTAATTCTAAGGAGCTACCTGAAGAGACTGGTGTCTCCTTGTCTCCCATGATGCACAGATGCTGATGTGACCACCTGTCCCTCTTTTGGGACAGAGCCCAGGGCTGGGGCTGAAAGAGAACCATCGCTGCCCATCTGGCCCCTACTTCCCAATTGTCTCCACACACCCCCCCAAGGACCTTCCTAGCCTGCAGAATGTTTTTAATCTACAAAGGAAACAAGCATGGCTTTGAAAGTGGAAGCAAAAGCACATCCCACAAAAAACCACCAAGCCCAGACAGCTTTACAGACACATCTACCAACATTCAAGGAACAGTTCATTCTAATCAGATACACACTTCCAAAGTAACAGAGAAGAAAGACAGAGAAAGAACAGGCCCAACTCATTAATTCTATGACGATAATATTAACTCAATTGCAAACCAGATAATAATAGAACAAAAAAAGGAAAATGATAAGCCAAGCTTATATATACACAAAAATCCTAAACAAAATATTAACAAACCAAAATCTAGCAAAATAATATATCATAACCAAATCTGGCTTTTGCCAAGAAATGCAAGGATATGTTTAACATTAGAAAATTAGTATAATTCACTACATTAACAGGTTAAGAGCAGGGAGGACCCATGTGGCTGCCTCAATTCATGAATATTATTTGATAAAATTCAACATTCACATATGAGAAATGCTGTTAAGAAACTAGGAACAGAAAAGGACTTCCTTAAACCTGATAAAGAGTATTTTTTAAAACAAAACAACCTGATAGCAGATTTCGAGCATGCCCAAAATTGTATGTCAGATTCCCTTGAAATCTGAAAATATGGTGCTATTTTTCTGTGAGCCTGAAACAATGGTCAAACAACAGAACTATATTCCCTTTAAAATTAGGAACAGATAAGGGAGTTTGCTCTCACCACTTCTGTTCAGCACTGTACTAAAATACCGAGCAGTGCAATAAGACAAAAAAAGGAAATAAAAGGCATAGGGATTGTAATGCCAGAAGCAAAACTGTCGTCATTGTCAGATGGTATGACTATCTACATGGAAAGTCCAAAAAAATCTACAGTCTACAGACTACAAACTGTTAGAAAATTTGTTTAACAAGGTTGTTGGATATAATATCTAAATTAATGTGTCTTTAGAAACAGAATCTGGCCCAGAAAATAATTAAAACATACTCTACATGTTAATAAAGTTTTTAAAATAACCAGTTGGGAGTAGAAATAAGAATCTGCTGATAAAACACTAGAAATGTGACAAAGATGAAGAGAAAAGATTAAAACAGAATAAATATGTCCTGAAAATCTTAGAAAGGTAATCCAGGGGGAAAGGGCTAAGTTTATCTTACTTCTCTCAAGAAAGAGGCCTGCCTTCTTCTTCTTTTTTTTTTTTTTGTGAGGAAGATCAGCCCTGAGCTAACATCCATGCTAATCCTCCTCTTTTTGCTGAGGAAGACCAGCTCTGAGCTAACATCTACTGCCAATCCTCCTCCTTTTTTTCCCCAAAGCCCCAGTAGACAGTTGTATGTCATAGCTGCACATCCTTCTAGTTGCTGTATGTGGCACGCGGCCTCAGCATAGGCCTGCCTTCTTAAAGATTTGCTGCAGGCAGGTGCATATGAGGTTACCTGGTTTTATTATGTCTGATCTGCATTTGTGTTGTTAAGAAATGTCCTTACCAGTCAAAGGTAGAAAACCTATTGGTCATCTTCCTCCCTACTTAAGACATAGAGAAATGATTCCTGATGTAGCCTGAGTTTGGCATGTGATCCATTAGATCTGATGCTTTACAGGCAGGGTCGCCACACAAATCAGAGAAGACTATGACATTATTTACACAGAAGAGGCATATCCAAGCAAGTTCTTCTTTTATATCTGAGGTTGATGTCCAAGCTCTAAAAGAAAATCATCACCTGTTTGTTCTACAAGGAATCTTAAAAGCTGCACTCCTTGCTGCCTCACCTTTGAACTGAGCAAATGTGGCTCTATTTTGATAAACAGTAATAACAATACCATACTCCTCAAGAATCAGAATTCTGGAATGTCAACAGATTTCAATTTCATAAAATGCCTCACTCTCTGACAAAACAAATTATTTTGACAAAATAATTTAAAATGCTTTGCTACATTATTACATAAAAATAAGTGTCTTAAGTCATAGCAACTGCCAGGGGTTGGAAAACCAGCACCTTTGTTATGACAGGAGGGATACTCTCACGGAGAAATGGCAGTTTTCCCTCACATGTCCCTCGGAGGCTTGACTCCCGGTACACCTCTCAGTCGCTGGCAGCTTTTCATCTTGGAAAAACAACTCAATCCATAAGACACTATGCTCTGGTAACCACAAAACACTTGTTTTCACAACTTTCATCCCAATAATTATTAGATATGTCATAATGTGACTTTCTATGACACATCATAATGTGACGTTCTATGACACCCATTTCATGTAGATGTTCCGGGCACTCCAGCTGACGAGAGATTTTAGCAGCAAATTCCTCAGAAACCATATTTTAAGGAATCACCTACAAAACTGGTCTAGGATGTGTCTTTAGATGTACATAGAAAAGAATAACTCTGCCTATTGTGCTTTTAGAAAATAGGTTAGGGCAAGGGGAGATGTGGAGAAATACAGAGGTAATGAAAATATTCATATATGCAGAAAGTTACACAAAAATACAAAACAGGAGACCGCACCCCCCCGCCAAGGAAGGACAAAGGCTTGCAGCTCTCTGCTCACAGCAGAGGGTGAGGCAAGTCATGCATCAGTCCAGCCTCCAGCCAAGGTCGAGAGGACAGAACTACCACCACCATCCTACCTAATCGGTTCCTATGAACGCCACAGGAAACATGCGATAAGTTTTCCTTCACTTGGAGAGGACTAGTTAACAAGCTAGTATCTTCCTTTTTAACTATAAGCCAATCTCTTTTTGAGAATTTTCTGAATTTATACATAACATTATATTAAACTGAACCATTTAAATTGCAGTATTTGTAATAAAAAATGGTCAAACAGAAAGTTCATATGGTTCAACCTAATATTCGTATAGCATATAGTACTGCATATTACACATAATCAAAATTATATATTAGAGGTAATATAAAATAGTATTACCCAGATTATTGTTGCCCTAAAGGTAGCTCTTTGCACCATATTTCTAATTTTGAAAAATTTAAACATTTCTCTCCCAATTATCCTTTAAGCCCTCTCTCTGGAGTCATGGGCTCCATCATTCCACCACAGCTCCACAAAGCATTAACACTTTCGGGGGCTGCTGCCTCTGAGTGCCATACTCGCCCTTGAGGGTCGCTGCTGCCAGATGACAACACCCTATGAACACAGTCTCAGCACTTTTTCCCAGAAATATGAAAAGGATTCTCCAATCAACTTTACTCCACTAACTAATAACCATAGATTTCCAGCTTTCATCCAAAATAAATCTCTTTGCTAAAGTAATGCTACCTGAAACTTCAAAGCTCATCATTCTCTCTGAATATTTTGGTGTGTGTGTGAGAAAGATCAGCCCTGAGCTAACATCCATGCCAATCCTCCTCCTGTGGCTGAGGAAGACTGGCCCTGAGCTAACATCCATGCCCATCTTCCTGTACTTGACATGGGACGCCGCCACAGCATGGCCCACCAAGTGGTGCGTCGGTGCGCGCCTGGGATCCGAACCCAGGCCACCAGCAGCGGAGCGCACACACTTAACCACTACGCCACGTGGCTAGCCCTGTCTCTGAATATTTTTAAAAAATAAACTCAAGATCCAGTTGGATAAACTGGTAAAGACTGGTTAAGAAAAATCTAACTTGAAATCTTAAACTGAACCCCTTGTTGCTTCTTTCCATTTGGTTTTCTTTGGCTATTTCTCAAGAGGCTTACAAACAAGTGTCCTATTGACCCCTAGATCCTATCTTTCTTCTACATTCTCTTTTCTCTTTTCACCTTCTAAAGTTTTAATCCTGGACTATGAAGTACCATATTTTTTTCCAGTTTAAAGGAGAATGCTGCACTAATCTCTCCACTTCTACTAGCACCCCTCTGTAGAGAGAGCTCTGAATAAACACAGAGTAGCTAGTTAATTAAAAGTCCTAAGTGATTACATTTAGCTTAAGTTTTCTAAGAGGATAGTCAGAAATATTAAAGTAACAAGAACTCTTACAATCACAAACCCAAAAGGAGATAAACTGGTTTCATTACAAAAGATGAACTACCCTTTTACCTAAATCGAAATTTATAAAAATTATAGGTTGGCTTGTTACCTTATTTTTAAAAGACTGCAAAATCTCCTTTCTAAACATCTTTCACAATAAAGAAAGCCCCAAATGTCTCAGGCAGGTTAGATCTACTCCTTCTAGGGGTGGAAAGCAGACTCTGGATGAGTCTGTGGGCCTCCTCCTGAGATGCAGGGTTGACCAGGCAGATGTCTAAGTGTGTGTGTCACCGTGAAAGTCGCCTCTGTGTGGAGGAGCCAGGACAATGAGACTGCTGCCCCAATCAGTCAGATCCCACATGTCACAAACCAGAATCTGGACACATTTTAGAGCTCAGGTTTCTTCTCAGTCTTAAAACATTATTTCTCCTTTCTTGGAAGTGAGGAAACATTACAGCCCTTTTTCTTTTAAAGGGAGGACTCCAAAAGCTTCCGGGATATCAAAGGGTTCAGATCCTGAGCCAACATTTAGATGAACTCAGTGAAAAGAACCACATGGATTATGTTTGCTCAAAAAAACACATGGTTTTGAAAATAGATGAAGGTACCACTGAAACGTGCTGGGTTTTATGGAATGCCAAATGCCTGAAAAACCGTTTGAAACATCAGTAAACCAAGAGTACAGCAGGGTTGGCCTTTCCTTAACAGAAATTTCCTTAACAGAAATTCTTAAAGTATAGTAGATAGCTCCAACCTCAAATTACTCAATTTGCATTTCAAATATGACATAAACTAGATCAGACAAGAGTCAGTGCCAATGACAGGCTCCAAATACACCTGGAATATCTGTGTACCAGAGATTCAACACCAAAAATCCTCCCAAGTAAAAACCAGTGAGGAAAACAAACCCCTGTTGTTTGCACAGAACATAAAGCCTGTGAATTACAACCTGATACCCTAACCTTTACAACTTTGGGAAATTTTTCAAAGAGTCCAAAGAATTTGTAACTGAAGAAAAAGCAAAAGCAGCTAACTTTTGATTAGTTATCACTTTATAGATGACACCCACAGAAAATCCCCGAGTCTCATTTTAGACAATGGTTTCAACCTCTTCCCCCACCAAAACAGAAGTTCCAGAATGTCTGCTTGACTTGGTGACTTGGTTAGTGTGGCCTTCTCTTCTGACGTTCTCTGCCCACTGATGCTGCAGCCCCACTCAGGGGCAGGCACAGCTGCAGGACAAGCAGCCTGGGCAGAGCCACACCCTGAGATGAAGCAGATGCACAGAGGAGCTCCCCAACTTCTGGAGTGGGTGGGAAGGCCAGCTCAGCATGCCACATGCTGTGGACAGGCAGGAGTCTGGGTAAAGTGAGTAGTCTGGGGGGGCAGGTACTCTTCCACAAAGAGGTTCCCCGTGGGGTTCGAGCTCTGGGGCAGGACTTGCTGTCTTTGGGCTCAGTGCCGGCATGGGGTAGGAGAGAGAAAGGTGTGTGGCAGGACTCAGGTAAGTACCTAGGGCCCAGTGCTGACACCCACTATCAGAGCTGGACCAATGGCAGATATGGTGAAGGCAGAGTTCCAGCTGGCCCATCCTGGGGTCCACAGTCAGGACTAGTCTGCAGGCTGTGAATGAGCATGAAACTGGGGACAAGAAGGATGGCCGAGCCTGGGATCCAGGATGGGCCTGGGTGCTGGAATCAGAGACTTCTTCTTAAAAGCCCTAGACAATAGCTATTGGTTCATCACGTGCAGGGGTTTGGCTGCAGGGGCAGGAGCATCAGCAGTCCAGTCCCTCTTTGAGGCACTGAAGGTAGTGCCTATTGAAACACATCTTCTAGTTGAAATAAGAAACAAGTTCTGCTCTGAGGGAAAATTTTAAAAACTTCTCCAGGACTTAGATGATTAATCCAACCTAATACTCTTAACTGCTCCCAGCAGAGCAGGACACCAAGCGAAGGGGCCTGAGTCCTCCTAAAGAGCAGCTTCCCTGTGCCCAACGTAGAGGATAACCTGTGACCGGGTGGCCTCCACCTTGGTTAGGGCAGCACTGAAGGAAGCAGAACTGATTAAACCCATCACCTAGGATCTGTGCTCGATCAGCCTACATACGCCAGCAATCAGTGAACTGAACAAAGGGGAAAAACCCACTTACCCTAGTTAGTCTACTCTACCTGTGAACAGCAGAGGCAAGGAAAAGTTCTAAAACTAGCTCCAAGCAGAAAAGAACTTGAGGTAAAAATAATTATCCCTGTAGCAAGAAGTCATCGGCACAGAATATGGGTATTCGTGTCACTAAAACTGCTTCAACACAAGTCACGTGGTGATGCATTAGAACATGGAGCCTAATGAAATGGTATCTCAGGTCAAAGGTAAATACATAAACAAACCTAAAGGTGGTTGGAAATGGGAAAATCAAAAAAGTGATCTGGTCCAAAAATACATACCAATTACAACCTTCTGATTTCACAAGTTAGGAAACTGGGGTCTAAGAGGTCAAGTGATCCGACACAAAAACTCTCTATACTCACTGATAGCCCCCCTTTCTCATCCTTTCTTCATTTGAGCCTTACAATGATCTGGGCAGCTGGGTAGGTCTCACAATCATCCCAGATTCACAGATGGGTGAACTGATGCTCAGAGAGCTCCATGCCTTCCTAGGTTCACATTTCCAGAGAATGGTAGAGTGGAGGCTTGAGGTCAGGGTTCCTCAGTCTAGACCAGGGCTCTGGATGAGAACTCAGACCATGCTGGGTTCTTGATGGCTCACTGCATCAAGGCAATGAAAACATCTCATAACGACCCACCCTATCCACAATCATGCCAGGTCCAGAAAGGGATGCAGAATCAAGGAAGACAGAACCTGCCCTTGAGGAGAGAACACGTATGTTGCTGAAGACAAGGATTCCATGGTCTCAGGTGGAGCCTCAAGAACGAGTATAGCCCATATTCACAGGAAGAAATCTCAGTCTAGAGAAAGAGCATGAATGAAGGACCAGAGATAAGTAAAAGTAAAAGAATATCCAGGGATGACCAATGCAGAAGAATCTGCCTAAGGCTCAAACTGGTGAGTAATGAGAGACGTGGTCAGACGATAAAGATGGGGATGTGAACTGAGGCTGAGGATCCCCCAAATCTTTAGTCCCGTACCAAGGGCCTGCTCCAGTCTGTCTGGACCAGAAACACTGGGGCAGCTCTCCCAAACACACTCATGGCCACTGTGATCCATCCTGCATCTCAGAGGGTAATGTTGCCAAAGGAAGTAGGACAGGCTGCTGGGCTGGCTCATCCAAGCAAACTGGAGAGTTGAGTCCTCAACGGTGCATAGGGACCTTGGGAAGATTTTTAACAAGAGGATTTTTCTGAAGGAGCAAAAAGGTTTTGGGAAGAAAATGGCTGTCAAAAATTAAAGCTTTTTTACTTTCATTAAGTACACACTTAGAAAGTCAGACACTACATGAAACAGCTCCTGAAATGCCGAGAGGACATGAGCTAGGAAGAAAGAGCAGCTGGTAGAGGAGCACAAAAAGGCATCTTTCAAAGAGTAACCTCTGCAAAGGATGCCCAGCGGGCCAGCCTCAGCAGGAGGCCACCAGAGGGGCAGCAGAGGCTATAGCAAGCCCTGAGAGCAGCTCTCCAGCAGCCCCTTCCAACCAAGGCAGAAGGAACATAGAGAATGCTGGGGAAATGGAAATCCTGGGGCAAGGGAAGGAAAGAGAACACATTAAAACGGTAATCCCATTACAGGGAGATCTAGTGACAGTCAAACCACGAGAACTTTGCCAGACCCCTCTGCTGAAATTGGTACCTTATGTGGTGTGGTGAGCAGGGAGGTCTGGACACAAAAAGCTTTTGGTGGACTGAAGAAAGAAAAGACTCCAGCATCAGCACAGCTATTGGTAAAATAGGTTCCATGTGAGTCGGTGTAAGATTCTGACCATTTTAAGCTGAGATAGAGAGAGCCACAGTACACAAGTATGCAGTAAGCTTGCAGATCTCAAAGGTGTGCATTTGGGAGCTTTATTTCCATTGGGGACCTATGAAGATGCAGTGAGCCCACCGCTGCTTTATTAAACAGCCTATGAAAGGGAAATGACCTAATTTTATGGCATTTGTCTCAATTGTGAAGGTTTAGTTTTCATATGGTATCTCAGGTCAAGTTCCATGCTGACTTGCGATCTAACAATCTCATGGTAAATAAAAGGCTCTGAAACAGACTGAGGGAGACAACTATGGCAGCAAGGACAGTCTTACTGACATCTGACCACAGGATGAGAGCCCCTACTTCATCCTCACTCCACCCCAAACACATACACACACACTCACGTGCACACACACACACCAACATATATACAATAGTTCTCAAAATTACATCCTCTGTGCATCCTTTGGTGAGTATTCCCACCAACAAGTATCTGCTGGCGTTTTATGGGCTTAATTGCGTGCTAATCACTATGAAAGGCATGAGAAAGCATACACAAGGACCCGTGGCTCAAGAAGTTTGGAAAGGTAAGACTTAATCACTGCAAAACAAAGATGAAATACTGCCCGACAGCCCACATTGACTGCTCAAATCTCTAAGTACGTGAAGAAAGGAAAACCCCAGGCAAACTGGAGTTGGTGAGGAAAGATTTGTGGAGGAACTTGGATTTGACCTGGTTCTTAAGAGTCTAACCTAAAGAAGCAGAATGGAGAAGGAAGGACTTCAAGGCAACCCAGATGCCACCCTTGACCTAGAGAGAGGACTGTGAACCAGAACAGCTCATAAGAAAAAAAAAAGTTACTAAATCAAGATTTAAAAAAAAACTGTCCTGAGACTTCTGCTTCTGTCGAAGATGGAGCAACAGGAACCAGATTTACCCTCCCACCCGAACCAAAAGGAAAAAAAAGACAAATATAAGAACAGTTTTCAAGACACTGGACATAAGACAACAAAGGCCAATGATCCCTGAGACAGGAAACAAACAAGGCGAGCCCTTCGCAGCCCCCGCTGACTGCCCCGAGAGAGTTTCCAGCCGCAGTACAGACAGGGGAACTGAGGCAGAACCTAGAGGACTCCTTGAGTAGAGAAGATGGAACTGAGAGTCCTGCAGGCCAAGGCAGCTCAAGTGCTCAGCACAGAGTCCTGGAGAGGAGAGCACGGCATACAGCACCTGCAGGAGGAAACCACTCAAGGCCAGGAAAGAACCTCTTGAAAAGATTAGAGGTTACAGTGCCCAACGCTCACACAGAGCTGGGAATAGTGCCTGCTCCCACCAGGCAGACCACAGAACCTCATAACCCACGGGGCAGTGGGTAGGGTGCTCAGAAAGGTCTTGCTCAGTAGTGGGAAACAACTAGCCATAGACTGAACAATGTTCTGGACTTGATAAATCATAAAAGCAAGACCCAAGAAAATCAAACTGATTCCAAGTAACTTAACTAAAAGCTCAAGAATACCTACAGGAATACAAAAATATCCAGCACCCAACTAGGTAAAAACTGTCTGACACCTACCCAATCTTCTTAACCTACAAATGGTCAAAGGAGAGAATGCAGAGAAACACACGCTCTCAACTGAAATCCCAACTTGTGGAGCCCCTTCCTGACTCTGTACGGGGAGGCATGTGGCTTCAGCGACACTGTCGTCTATAGCTGAAGGCACGACCCTGTCCAGTCACATGGGCAACATCTGCCAGTGTCAGCCTCCTCCGTGTAGGGCTGTTGTCTGACAAGTGCAGGGAATCCTTTCCTACAGGACTCTAAGCTATGGGTAAGGCTTAACTGTTCAGTTGTTTCTTTTTTTTTTTTTTTATTTTTTTTTTATTGCAGTAACATTGGTTTATAACATTGCAAAAATTTCAGGTGTACATCATTGTACTTCTATTTCTGCATGGACTACATCATGTTCACCACCAAAATACTAATTACAACCCATCACCACACACATGCACCGAATTATCCCTTTCACCCTCCCCCCTCCCCCCTTCCCCTCTGGTAACCACCAATCCAATCTCTGTCCCTATGTGTTTGTTTATTGTTGTTATTATCTACTACTTAATGAAGGAAATCATACGGTATTTGGCCTTCTCCCTCTGACTTATTTCACTTTGCATTATACCCTCAATGTCCATCCATGTTGTCACAAATGGCTGGATTTCGTCATTTCTTATGGCTGAGTAGTATTCCATTGTGTATATATACCACAGCTTCTTTATCCATTCGTCCCTTGATGGGCACTTAGGTTGCTTCCAAGTCTTGGCTATTGTGAATAAGGCTGCAATGAACACAGGGGTGCATGTACCTTTGCAAATTGTGTTCAGTTGTTTCTAAGGCTGAAACAATTTAAAATAACTGAGGTGCTGATTTTATCTTTCACATTTTATATAGCTTATCTTATTGTACAAAATTCTGTGTCATGGAATATAATTTTATTAGAAATGCCAATCTTTTATACAAATAAACTGATTATTAAAGATATGAGTGAGATTTGTGAATCTTTGAGGTAATTTTAAACAAGTAGCTTGTTTTATATGTGAATCCTTAACAAAATAAACACTGTCACTATTTACCTTCAAATACCGTCCATGAAAAAATTTCTCAGGATAGATTTTGGAAGATGGCAGCACATGAGGATCTGGAACTTGCCTCTTCCTATGGACACAACAAAACTATAACTACCTGTGGAACAATTTCCTCTGAGAGAGATCTGGAAACTGGATAAAAAGAATCTCCCCAACAAAGGACCACACAGATAGGGGTGGAAGAAGCAGAGAAACAGCCCCACTGAGGAAAAACCCACACCCTAGCCACAGTGCTTCACAGCCAGGAGCAATCTCAAAGGTACGGAGCTTTTCCAAGAGAAGCATGGGTTTTGAGCTCCATATTAGGTACCCTAGCCCTTAGATCCAGCACGAGAGAGACAAGATCCCATAATACCTGGCTTTGCTAGCTTTGAAAACCAACAGGGAATATACCCAGGAAAACTACAGAACTTCAGGGAAAGAAAAATCTGCTCTTAAAGGGCCCCCACACAGACTCACTCGACCCAGAAACCAGCACAAAAACACCAGATAGACAAGTGCATAGTTCATTGGTAAAAGAGACTCACTAAGCTCAAACCGCATCCTGGAGAGGCAGGAGATGGCTGGGCCCACCCCCCAGGGACTGCGACACAAGAGGCCACCAATATTGTGACTTGATTTGGTCGAGCTGACACAGAGGCTGGCAGGCGCCATTGGAATCCTCCCTCTAACTGACAGAGCAGGGGTCTACCTCATCCACTAGAGCACCTGAAGCAACTGAGCACAGCCAGGCAGAAGGCAGCCCACCATGGACCAGCACCACCCACCAGCAAGTCCACAGCAGCCACGTGGACCTGTGGTGACCATGTGGACCCGCAGCAGCCTTGTAGGCCTGTGGCAGACTTGTGCTGCTGGCCATGGCAAACAGCCACACAGAGCATCTGCCCCATTTTCCAATGCCTGAAATGGCTGTGCGCTGCTACTGCATCTGGGGCCTGCCCCGCCATCAGCCAGTTCTTGCTAGAGGCCTGCCCCACCCAAAAGCTGGCTGACAACTGTATGCATGCACTACACAGCAAGCCTCACCTGAAGCATGCCCTACCCCTCACCCACCAAAATAGAGACAGCCAAGCGCTACAGGGAGCTGCACCAGGGGCCTAGAGCATTTGTGTGCCCCAGGGCCTAGCAACCAGCCACATTGGGGGCCTGACTCACTTACCAGCAAAATTGCAGTAGTTGTGTGTTACCAAAATCACAGCAAGCTGTGCCAGGGGTTTGCCCCACCCAAAAAAGTGCTTGTAGCAGCGGCACGCAGCCAAGCCTCACAACCAGCCAGCTCAGGGGCCAGCCTAGCCTACTCATGCACCTGCAGCAACAGCAACCCCATCACAAAAGAAGGACACAGGCAGCCCACACAGGGGACACCCCTGGAGCATCTGGCATGGGTGACAAGAGCAGGGCAAGCTGCTGGGCCCCATACAGTAAGGCATCTCTTACATTAGGCCACATTTCCAAGATTGGGAGATGCAGCTGATCTATCTAACACATAGAAATAGAGAAACAGTCAAAATGAGGAGACAAAAGAATATGTTCCAAATAAGGGAATAGGACAAATCCTCAGAAAAAGAACTAAACAAACAGAGAAAAACAATCTACTGGATAAAGCGTACAAACTAATAGTCATAAGGATGCTCACTGATCTAGGGAGAAGAATAGATGAACACAGTGAGAACTTCAACAAAGAATTAGAAAATATAAAAAAGACCCCATCAGAGCTGAAGAATACAATAATGGAAGTGAAAAATTCACTAAAAGGAATCAACAGCAGAGTAGATGACACAGAAGAACAGATCAGCAAGCTGGATGAAAGAGTAGAGGAAATCACCAAAGCCGAACAGAAAAAAAGAATTAAAAAGAACAAGGAGAGTCTAAGGGACCTAGGGGACAACATCAAGTGTACTAACATCTGCGTTACAGGTGTCCCAGAGGGCGAAGAGAGAGACAAAGGGGCAGAGAACTTATTTGAAGAAATAATAAGTGAAAACTTCCCTAACCTGGGGAAGGAAAAAGACATCCAGACATACAGGAAGCATAGAGAGTACCAAACAAGATGATCCAAAGAGGCCCCCACTATGACACATTATAATTAAAATGTCAAGAATTAAAGATAGGGGCTGGCCCCATGGTGTAGTGGTTAAGTTAGGTGCATTCCACTTCGGTGGCCCAGGTTCACAGGTTCGGATCCCAGTCGCGGACCTACACCACTCATCAGCCATGCTGTGGCAGCGACCCACATATAAAAAATAGAGGAAGACTAGCACAGATGTTAGCTGAGAGCTAATCTTCCTCAAGCGAAGAAAAGAGGAGGACTGGAACAGATGTTAGTTCAGGGCCAATCTTCCTCAGCAAAACAACAACAACAACAAAAAAGAATTAAAGATAAAGAGAGAATCCTAAAAGCTGCAAGGGAAAAGCAACAAGTTACATACAAAAGAAAGCCAGCTAACTTTTCAACAGAAACCTTACAGGCTAGAAGGGAGTGGCACAATATACTCAAAGTACGGAAAGGGTAAAATCTACAACCAAGAATACTCTACCTAGCAAGGTTATCATTCAGAATGGAGGGAAAGATAAAGAGCTTCCAAAAAAGCAAAAACTAAAGGAGCTCATCACCACTAAACTGGCCTTACAAGAAATGTTAAACGGACTTATTTAGGTGGAAAGGAAAAGACCACAAATAGGAATAAGAAAATTATCAAAGAAAAAATATCTCTGGTAAAGGCAAATATACAGGTAAGGTAGTGGATCAACAATCTATAAAGCTAGTACAAAGGTCAAAAGACAAAAGTAGTAAAATCATCTACATCTATGATAAGAGGTTAAGGGATACACAAAAGTAAAACAGGCAAAATATATTAAAAACATAAAGCATGGGGGTGGGGGAGAGTAAAAGTGCAGAGCTTTTAGTAAGAGGTCAGACTTAACAGACTATCAACTTAATACAGATTTACATAAGTTATTATATACAAACCCCATGGTAACCACAAACCAAAAACCTATAATAAATACATGAAAAATAAAGAGAAAAGAACCCAAACATAACACTAAAGATAGGAACCAAATCACAAGGGAAGAGAGCAAGAGAAGAAAGGAACAGAGAAGAACTACAAAAACATCCAGAAAAAAATAACAAAATGGCAATAAGTACACACTTATCAATAGTTTACTTTAAATGTAAATGGACTAAATGCTCCAACCAAAAGACACAGGGTGGCCGAATGGATAAAAAAACAAGACTCATATATATGCTGCATACAAGAGATACATTTCAGACCTAGACACAAACTGAAAGTGAAGGGATAGAAAAAGATATTCCATGCAAATGGAAATGAAAAGAAAGCTGGTGTAGCAATACTTATATTAGACAAAATAGACTTTAAAACAAAAACTGTACCAAGAGACAAAGAAGGACATTACATAATGATATACAGAACAATCCAACAAGAGGACACAACACTTGTAAATATCCATGCACCCAACACAGGAGCACCTAAATACATAACGCAAATATTAACAGACATAAAAGGAGAAACTGACAGTAACACAATAATAGTAGGGGACTTGAACACTCCACTTACATCAATGGATAGATCATCCAGACAGAAGATCAACAAGGAAACATTGGCCTTAAATGACACACTAAACCAGATGGACTTAGTAGATATATACAGAACATTTCATCCAAAAACTGCATAATACACATTCTTTTTGAACACATATGGAACATTCTCCAGGATACATTACATATTATGCCACAAAACAAGTCTCAATAAATTTAAAGAGACTGAAATAATACCAAGTATCTTTTCTGACCACAATGATATGAAAATGGAAATCAACTACAAGAAAAAAACTGGAAAAGTCACAAATATGTGGAAATTAAACAAAATGCTACTGAACAACTATTGGGTCAATGAAAAATTCAAAGGAGAAATCAAAAAATACCTGGAGACAAATGAAAATGAAAATACAACATACCAAAATTTATGAGATACAGCAAAAGCGGTACTAAGACAGAAGTTTATAGCAATACAGGTCTACCTCAACAAAGAAGAAAAATCTCAAATAATCTAACAGTACACCGAAAGGGACTAGAAAAAGAAGAAAAAATGAAGCCCAAAAGCAGTAGAAGGAAGGAAATAATAAAAATCAGAGCAGACATAAATGAAGCAGAGACTAAAAAGACAATAGAAAAGATCAATGAAACTAAGAGCTGGTTCTTTGAAAGATAAACAAAATTGACAAACCTTTAGTTAGGCTCACCAAGAAAAAAACAGAAAGCTCAAATGAATAAAATCAGAAATGAAAGAGGAGAAATTACAACAGACACCACAGAAATACAAAGGATTATAAGAGAATACTACAAAAAGCTATACCCCAACCAATTGAATAATCTAGAAGAAATGGATAAATTCTTAGAATCATACAATCTTCCAAAACTTAACCAAGAAGAAATAGAGAATCTGAATAGTCTGATCACTAGTAAGGAGATCAAAACAGTAATCAAAAACCTCCCTCCTCCCCCAAAAAAGCCCAGGACCAGATGATTTCTCTGGTGAATCCCACCAAACATTCAAAGACTTAATACCTATCCTTCTCAAACTTTTCCAAAAAACTGAAGAAGAGGGGATGCAACACAAAAAAAGAAAATTACAGGTCAGCATCACTGATGAACATAGATGCAAGAATCCTCAACAAAATACTAGCAAATCAAATACAATAATATATTAAAAAGATCATCCACCATAATCAACTGGGATGTATTCCAGGGTACAAGGACGATTCAACATCCATTAATCAATTAACATGATACACCACATTAACAAAATGAAAATCACATGATCATCTCAATAGATGCAGAGAAAGCATTTGACAAGATATGGCATCCATTTATGATATAAACTCTGAATAAAATGGGTATAGAAGGAAAGTACCTCAACATAATAAAGGCCATATATGACAAACCCACAGATAACATCATACTCAACAGTGAAAAACTGAAAGCTATCCCTCTAAGAACAGGAACAAGACAAAGATACCCACTTTCACCACTTTTATTTAACATAGTATTGGAAGTCCTAGCTAGGGCAATGAGGCAAGAAAAAGAAATAAAAGGGATCCAAATGGGAAAGGAAGAAGTAAAACTGTCACTATTTGCGGGTGACATGATTTTATATATAGAAAACCCTAAAGAACCCACCAAAAAACTATTAGAAATAATAAACAAATACAGTGAAGTTGCAGAGTATAAAATCAACATGCAAAAATAAATTGCATTTCTATACAATAACAACAAAATACCAAAAAGAGAAATCAAGACTACGATCCCATTTACAATCACAACAAAAAGAATAAAATACCAGGAATAAATTTAGCCAAAGAGGTGAAAGACCTGTACACCGAAAACTATAAAACACTGTTAAAAGAAATCAAGGAAGACACAAAGAAATGGAAAGATACTCCATGCTCACAGACTGGAAGAATTAACATAGTTAAAAATGGCCATACTTCCTAAAACAATCTACAATTTCAATGCAATCTCTATCAAAGTCCCAACAACATTTTTCACAGAACTAGAACAAAGAATCCTAAAATTTATATGGAACAACAAAAGACTCCAAATAGCCAAAGGAATCCTGAGAAAAAAGAACAAAGCTGAAGGTATCACACTCCCTGATTTCAAAATATACTACAAAGCCATAGTAATCGAAACAGCATGGTCCTGGCACAAAAACAGACACATAGATCAATGGAACAGAATCAAGAGCCCAAACATAAACCCACACATCAATGGGCAGCTAATCTTCGACAAAGGAGCCAAGAACATACAATGGAGAAAGGAAGTGTCTTCAATAAATGGTGCTGGGAAAACTGGACAACCACATGCAAAAGAATGAAAGTAGACCGTTATCTTACACCATACACAAAAATTAACTCAAGATGGATTAAAGATTTGAATAAGACCTGAAACCATAAAACTCCTAGAAGAAAACAGGGGCAGTATCCTCTCTGACATTGGTCTTAGCAGTATCTTTTTGAATATCATGTCTCTTCAGGCAAGAGAAACAAAAGAAAAAATAAACAAATGGGACTACATCAAACTAAAAAGCTTCTGTGCAGCAAAGGAAACCATCAACAAAATGAAAAGACAACCTAACAGTTGGGAGATGATATTTGCAAATCATATATCCAATAAGGGATTAATAGCCAAAATATATAAAGAACTCATACAACTCAACAACAAAAAAAACAAATAACTGAATTAAAAAATGGGCAGAGGATCTAAACAGACATTTTTCCAAAGAAGATATACAGATCACCAATGGGCAGATGAAAAGATGTTCAACATCACTAATTATTAGGGAAATGCAAATCAAAACTACAATGAGATATCATATCATGCCCGTCAGAATGGCTATAATTAACAAGACAAGAAATAACAAGTGTTGGAAAGATGTGGAGAAAAGGAAACTCTCGTACATTTCTGGTGGGAATGTAAACTGGTGCAGCCACTATGGAAAACAGCATGGAGATTCCTCAAAAAATTAAGAATATAACTACCATACAATCCAGCTATACCACTTCTGGGTATTTATCCAAAGAACATGAAAACCCTAATTCAAAAAGATATATGTACCCCTCTGTTCACTGCAGCATTATTCACAATAGCCAAGACTTGGAAACAATCTAAGTGCCCATCAATGGATGAGTAGATAAAGATGTGGTATATATATACACACTGGAATACTACTCAGCCATAAAAAAGAAGAAATCCTGCCATTTGCGACAGCATGGATGGACCTTGACGGCATTATGCTAAGTGAAATAAGTCAGACAGAGAAAGCCAACAACTGTATGATTTCACTCATATGTGGAAGATAAAAACAACAACAACAAAAAACAAACACAGAGATACAGAGATTAGATTGGTGGTCATCAGAGGGGAAGGGGATAAGGAAGGGGGAGGGGGGAGGGCAAAAGGGGTAAAGGGCACATGTGTACGGTAACAGACAGTAATCAGACTTTGGATAGTGAACATGAGGTAGTCTTCACAGAAATGGAAATATAATGATGTACACCTGAAATTTACATAATGTTATAAACCAATGTTACCTCAACAAAAATAATTTCTCAGAATATTTTAATAAAACTCTGAAAGTATGTCATTTTTTATTTTGTCAAAGGCTCCATTTTTTGTGAAATGATCTCAGTATAGATTTATTTCATAAGACAATTTACATAGTTTTAACAAAAATTTTTCTATTAAATTATTTCTATAATATACTTTTATGATTATTTTATATTATATATGTTTATATTATAAATTTATATTATATTATTATTTTCTATTATGGAGAGAATATAAGACATGGTTCTATCAAAATTGTTCTCAATTAAAAAAGAAAATTGCTAATTTTAGGATGAATAACCCAAATTGATCTGCATAATTAGGATGATATATGTTGTGGTTTGCCCAGGACAACCAGTGTACACCTGTTGTCCCCTTCACTCTCAGAAGTGCCCCAAGTTTGGACAATATACTACAGAGTTGCCCTATTCATAACAGAAGTGAGCATTCTGGACTTTCAAAAGTGCTCTAATCCTCAAATACAAGCATAATAAGTGATTTACTCTATACATCCCAGAATCAAAAATGAGATTAGGATTAAGGCCCAAAGTTTCTAGACTGCCCATTTCTATATGGTTTTATTGAAACCAAGCATAAAAAAATGAAAAAACACTCACAAAGAAAATGTCCCACCCCTCCCTAGCCCCTAACTCCTGGATATAAGGTGGCTTAGTCCTTACTAGCTGCTTCCACTTCCTTTGTTCAACTGTAAGGTTTCCCAGGGAAACTTTTAAGATTTTCATACCAAGTCTATCCCAGTATTACCAACTGCATCACGGGTACATTTAATTTACAAGAATCCAACACCCGGCACTCAGAAAAAAAGAAAGAAATGACAATTCCCATAGGCCTGGAGATTCTGCCCATCATCACCCTGGATGAGCGTCTGCCCACCAGCGATGGCAATGGGGGGCCACTTGACTGTCTGGGGAGACCTGGGGATAAAACTTGCAGGTCTCAGGTGCAGTTATGACCTCAGCCTTCAGGGGTCAGGTAGGTGGGAGGTAAGGCTCATTCAATATAAACTTACAGGAAGAAACAGAAGAAGGGATGAAGAGTCAGAGAGAAACAAAGACCACAGGAGAGTGAAGGGAATGATAACCTTGTTTACCCAAACACGACAATGACAAAGAAGAAGGGCAGCCCACTAGAGTCACCATCAATGACCTTTATGGATTTCATCATGAACACTGGTGCATACCACACAGATTTATATAAATACGCACCTTACTGTGGAGGGCTGTCTACACAAAACCATGGGCTCCACAAGGGATTTTCTAGGGTCATTTGGACCATACCAACTTCCACCTTACATGATGACGTTAGAAACTGACCTATGCTCAGGCAAGAGTTCACTACCAATCTGCATCCCCACACTTACCAGCAAGGGTGTGAAATCAGGAGACCAAAACCAACGCCTGTATGGAGATCAGGAAGGTATAGTCACTTGCAAAGATGGCAAGCGTGAAAGAGCTAGTGCTTCCTGTAAAGGGGGGAGCTGCAACTCCGGGGCTGACACCTGCTGCCATCAGGCTATCTATGTAGGCCCACGGTGGCCAGATTCCTGGATTTGGGGAGAAAAGCTGAAAATCTGAACTTTTTATAACAATGGCAACCAGTTTTTTTAAAGGTGTCAATACTGAACCAGCCAAACACATGTGTGTGGGCTCTGGGTTTGCAAGTTTTAGTCTCTAATATTCAGGTCTCCATGTTTACTCTCTTAATGTCTGTATTGCCCATGGTCTATGAGTGGCCTGGGCATTCACTCTGCCTAATCAAATACCCCCAAATAAAACTATAACCAGTCTTCAAAATACTGCCTTCAAACAGTATCTCTTCCGTGCGCAGCAGACCTTGGGTAAGCAGTAAGCTAGGTGGGTACTGCACAAACTGCAGAGAGTTGTGGAGGTAAAAATAAATGCCACACCCAGACCTCCACAGACCCGATGTAATCACAAAGTAAATGAGTCCACTTCCAAGGAGACGTGAGCTCTCCCCTCACCAGAGAAATACAACAGTCAAAGGGCAAAGGGAAGACCACATTCAACCACCAAGTACAAAAACACCCAGTGCTATCAAAGAACGTAGGTCCAGAGCCCCGTTCTGTGGACAATGGCTCTAACTGGGCAGAATCCGTGGAGGAGTTATGTTCTCCTTGACAGTGCCTCCTAGTTTCATCAAGTCTGGACAGGAACTGGCACATGCTGGCTCCAGGAGAACAACCTGCCCACCCCACAGACCTGAGCAGGGATCAAGCGACAAGAGCAGAGCTGGGTCACATCAATTACAGAAGCTCTCCAGAACATGAGGCTAAAGGAAATGGAAACAAGCTAGGAAGGAAATGTCTTTCCAAACTTACAGGATAGCAGGGGTTTCTTTGCTGTGTTTTTTAAGTAACTTTTAAATATGAGTCCATTCTTATGTAATGATTGAGGAAGGTTTGATGATGCCCTTTGAAAGGAAAGCTAGCCTCTTCCAAAAGACCAAAAATATCCCAGAGCAAATGGAGACCTAATTTATTGTGTACATTTCTTTTCAAAGTGTCTTATTCTGTACGAGAGGCTAGGAAATAACATACTCTGTACATTCCTAAGTCTTCCTTTCAAAGCGTGTGAAGACCAAGAGTCTGAAGCAGCGGTCTAACAGAAAGCACTTTTTTCCTGGAGGCAGCAAGCAGGGATGGCTCCAGAATTTCTATATAGAAGGGGCGTGGCAGCGGCAATTCAGAGAGGGAAGGGGGGGGTGAGCTTGTCTTAAATATATAGTTGCACTGCAAACTCGTCACTCTGACTTACATTGTACATGTATTTTAAGCAGCTTACAGGATTGATGGAGACCCAGGAGGTGGGGGGCTAAATATCCTGCAGCCACTCCTAGTGCGACTGCTGGGGCAGGTGACAGGGGACTGCATCTTTACCCCGAGAGTAGTGTTAGAAAAGACTGCCCTCTAAGCCAATGCTACTCTGCTACTCAAGGTAAGGGCAACAGACCACTGCCTGCCCCAAACTATGCAGGTCTGTGAAGAAGTAAGAATAGACAGTGAAAGTGTTTAGAAATTTTTGCAGCAATTTGACATTGCTGTGCATTTTTATTGTATTGGTCCCCAATAGATTGGACATTAAAAACAAAAAAACTAACAGAAAACATCTACAAAAAACCTGCCCTTTGCCACAGAGAAGCACGGCTCTAAGTGATCCATCGCCTCCACTTAGCTCGTCTCCACATTTCAGGCGCGGTCAGTAAGATTTAGTGGGCTGAGGAGTGGGGAACGGGGCAGGGAGAGAGGACAGGGAGGATGGGAAAGCGTAACTGTGACCTCATGTGATCCTAAAATATCCTAATGTCCTCTTAGAGTTTACAAGAGTGGGAAAGGCCCTGGGGAATCATCAACACTGGAAAAGACTGAATGAGCCTGTTCTACTGGGAAATAGAAAAAATTAGCCAGAACTTGGAAATGGAACCAAAAGTTGTCTCGGTCCTCTTTCAACGCTGTCCTGGAGCACGGTCTGGCAAGCCCAACCTGATTCTCAGAAATGTAACCGTGTGTGACTTTAGTACTGACTGGGGCCCAAACGCTGTGAAGTTAGATATTAGAAGACTAAGAACCTGCAACTGACTTCTGCAGAAACAAGAGAAATCCCAAAGATGATGGTTTGATGGCCATTAACCGATTCGTATTTACCTCAGCGACCTTTATCTAACATTCTGTAGCCGACTACTCATTCCCATCAGTCTCTCACAGCTTCCCTGATCCCACTGCCATCCAGCTGGCTCCCTCACTGATAAGTTAAATAAACCTTTGATACCTGCCCACTACACGTTTGTATGAGAATTAGGTTTTAACTTTTTAAAAATTATAATTCGACCATGAATATGAAAAACTCTGTTTTTCCCTCTGACCTCTCTCCCTCTAGGTAGCAAGGGATACATAATTTTATGAACAACAGCATAAAATTATCAATTGGAACAAAGAGGAGACACAAAGAATCACTTTTGTGTGTGTGTGTGTGTGTGTGTGTGTGTGTGTGTGTGTGAGGAAGATCAGCCCTGAGCTAACATCCATGCTAATGCTCCTCTTTTTGCTGAGGAAGACCGGCTCTGAGCTAACATCTATTGCCAATCCTCCTCCTTTTTTTTTTTTCCCCAAAGCCCCAGTAGATAGTTGTATGTCATAGTTGCACATCCTTCTAGTTGCTGTATGTGGGACGCGGCCTCAGCATGGCCGGAGAAGCAGTGTGTCGGTGCGCGCCCGGGATCCGAACCCAGGCTGCCAGTAGCAGAGCACGTGCACTTAACCGCTAAGCCACGGGGCCGGCCCAACAATCACTTTTAAATGAACAAATAATTTCATTTGAGGAAAAACCTTGAACCACATTCTTGTTTTTAAAATGAGTACCCAACAAGCCGGTCAACAGTAAAATCACTTCCCTGTATATAAAAACATTTTTTATTTAAACAAAATTTCAACAGTAAATGCACTTTCTTGCTTTCTTGAGATCAAAACATTTTACTACGTAAGTCTTATACAGTTTTCCCATAATACACCCTAATGAGATGTGGAGAAAGAATTCTAGAGAGAAGAAATTTCACAGTGTACAATTAAGATTTTAGTCATTTTAATCTCAAAGTCCTAGGCAACGTACACGTAACTGTATAAGAATATATCTACATGCATGCACGTGCGCGCACACACATATTCACTACTTCCCAGCTTTTATCTTAACTGTCTTGTTAAGAGTCCCTAAAGAAAATACTCTTTGTTGAGGACTAGAGGCCAGCAAATACCACTTTGTGTCAAGATGTACTTTTTTTTTTTATGAAGAACTTCCTGTTAGGTAGACACATGTAACTTTCTTTTTCTTTTTTTTCTCCCCAAAGCCCTCAGTACATAACTGTATAGCCTAGTTGTAGCTCCTTCTAGTTCTTCTATGTCGGACGCCACCTCAGCATGGCTTGATAAGAGGTGAGTAGGTCCATGCCCAGGATCTGAACTGGCAAACCCCAGGCCGCTGAAGTGGAACGTGCGAACTTAACTACTACACCACCAGGCCAGCCCCAAGATGTACTTTCTTTGTTCATCAAACTGTCCCTGATAGCAGTTAAAGCCTATAGGCCTTAGATCAGTGCTGTCCAACAGAAATATAACACAAGCCACAAATAAGAGGCACATACGTAATTTTAAATTTTCTAGTAAGCACATTAAGAAAATAAAAAGGTGATATTAATTACAATACATTATATTATGCAATCAACATAAGAATTCTTAAAGCGATATTTTACCTTCTTTTTATGCTAACTCCTTGAAATCCAGTGTGTACTTTATACCCCACAGCACATCTCCATTGGGACTAGCCACATTTCAAGAAGTACAGAGAATGCTCCATCTTCCCCAAGCCCCTGACCACCCTCAATGTGCATGGCCCACAAGCCCCCAAGCCCTGCCCACTCACAGTAAGAGTCAGCCACATGGCTGGGTCTGTAAAGGTGTCCATTGCACCACAATTCTCACACAGACACACACGACCTCTGCCCTGGGGGGCCTGCAGGCCAGTGGGCCAGGTGCTGGGGCTGGAGCCTGGGCCTGCGGCACCTGGGGAATTCTATCCCGCCTCCAGCTGGGCTGGGCTGGACACCAGGTTCCTGAAGACTAGCAGGCCATGAGAAGGGCCATCAGGCTGGAGCTCCGAGAACCTGTAACCCTTCACTCTCTCTTTGGCCAGGTCCCCTCTACTCTTCTCCTTGGCTGGAAAGAAGGCAGCATTAAGACGTGTGTGTGTGTGCGCGTACGAATGCACACAAATATGTGATATATATTATATGATATTATAAGTTTTTCTGTGGCAAAGTCCACTTGTCCAGAGAGAAAAGAACCAGCTTCAATAGTGCAAGAGTCTCCAATAGGACTAACATGTGATGCCTTAGAAGGCCTCTTGTGAACAGAGGGCCACCAGTTCACCTTGAAGAGAGCCCGTCGGGCAACCAGGCTCCATTTTGACTCCTGGTGCTGCTACACTGCACCGTACCCTATGGCCAAAGGAGTTGGCATGTCCCCAAGACAATGACCCCCAAGGCTTGGTATATTTGGTAAGACCAGATGCAAATATGAGACAGCAAGCAAGATTAGTCCAAGACATAGAGTATTCAAGAAATAATCTAATGCATTCAGAGGTATTTTACTTAGTCAACAACCCTAAAGTCAACAACTTTAGCTGTTTTATACAGCTAAAGAAATTTAAACTGAAGAACTGAGCTGAGACCAAGCAGGTCTGTGGTTTCCCCTATCAATTACCAAGTGCTTTACCCAACAGAACTCTGTCTTCCTGAATATAACCGAAATCCAGATAATGTCTGAGGGAGCTGGAGTCATCTGAACTCTGCGTCTCTCTCATAAAGATATTAACTGCTTAAAGGTGATGAACATCAGGGGAACAATGGCAAGCCACACAGTAACAACAAACCGTGTGGGAGGCCACCCAAGAGCAGGCACTTTCTACTCACACTACCCTCAGGCCTGGGCTCTCGCTGCTGTTTAGCCCCTTCAGTACCCTGGCTCTCCATGGGGCACACCTGATAGGTTTGATGCCAACATTCAAAAATGCTTCAGCGCCGAATGCTGAAACATTCAGTCACAATATGTAAATGTACCACTAAAGGGATTAAAAAGAACTCAATTACAAAGACAGCCCTTCCTTTCAGAGGCTTAAACACCAGGACAGGGCTAATTACAGGGCACAAGTCACACTGCTCCTTGGGTATAATTCACACAAAATGTTTTTCTGCCTAGAAATGTACTCCACTTGGTCTCTGCCTCAGAGAACGTAAGTAAAAGGTCATTTTCTGTGTTACTTTTTTCAAGAAAATAGCTATTAATCTAGCTCCTTGGAGGCAACTTCCTACATCATTGTCAAAGCACCAAATCTCATTTTTTAAAGGTAGTGGGTCCTCCGCCCATAAAGAAGGCCCAATACTCCTTTTCCAAAGTCAGCCATGACACCCTGAATTGCCCAAACCCAAGTGCAATCTCATCCACTTGACAGATTACCTGTTCGATGGAAATCAAAGAAGAATCTGTTCCAAAAGACATTACCACAAGGAGAAAACCTAAAGCAGTAGCAAAGATATTTTATCTTTTAATTCTTTTGCCTTCCAATTGCAATGATGCTCTTCACAAAGAGATCTTTCCAGGTACTAAAGAAGAGTAATGCCCAGGGCTGGCCCCGTGGTGTGGCGGTTAAGTGTGCGCACTCCGCTACTGGCGGCCCTGGTTCGGATCCCGGGTGCGCACCGATGCACCACTTGTCAGGCCATGCTGTGGCGGCGTCCCATATAAAGTGGAGGAAGATGGGCACGGATGTTAGCTCAGGGCTGATCTTCCTCACAAAGAAAAAAAAGAAGAAGAAGAGCAATGCCCCAAATAAACCTCCATGCAGGAAGGCAAATCTGCCCCCATGAGCACAGGGTGTGGCTGGCAATGGCTGCCTCCAGAAGCACAATTGCCTTGGTTTTGCCCCTGACATAGGGAAAGAGTTCCAAACTCCCTGCCTGGTAATGACCCCATTATTTCCCTACTCAGAGTCAACAACTGTTAAATCTCTAGCACCAAACCACAACTGCTGATAGCAGCTCACTTAGCTTTTATCCTCTTTATCCAAATCTAAAGAAAAAGAGAACTGAAGAAAACCACACACATTAAGTCAGTCTCCTTTTCCAATACAGTCTTAGCTCAAGGCTTGATCAGCCATGGCTCCACCAGCACAGACAGCCAAAGAGAAAACAGAGTGTACGAGAAGGGTTCAAATGGCTGAGCATTCAGAAAGACACAGGCTCAAACACCAGCAGATGACGTAGAATACTCTGGGCTACAGGCGCAAACTCTTCCATTTTTAGAACATATTTAAGATTTCAGTGATGCTTCTGTCCTTTGGCATTTTGTCTCTAACATCTCCACACCCTATTCTTTTAAGTTCCTTTAAAGTCTGTAAAGGAGCACAGTGTCACTGTCTTCTCCAGGAAGGGAAAGTACACCTGTGGCAGATGTATGTCTCTTTATACAGGTGAAGGGAGGTGGGGGCTCTTCAAGTCCCCCTGCCTTTGATTCAGTCATTCTCACACAAAGCAGATCTCCTAACTCAAGGTGACCACCATGACAGAGCTAAATCACTTCCGGCCACCTCCTCCTTTCCACCGAGACATCTGCGTTTGAGCTCATTATCATGTTATGAAAAGTGCTCAGATTCTTTAGATCCTTTTGGGAAGACAATGGAACTCTCACCCTCCACTACAAGCTATCATGGTCCTGGCTCACCTACTCTTATGTGTGTTCCCCAGCGAAGTAGCACTTGTGAAATAAATGTATTATTTCCAGTGAATGTTAATTTTCTCATTGATTAGTTACTGTGGTTTGACAAGGCCTTGAGTTCACTTCCTTTGTCTGGGTTGCTAACTCTGACCCCAAATCTCACATTCTACTGGCCCTGAATGCATCTTGTGACCTGTTATAGAGGGCCAGCACTACCTCACGATGTCCACAGCCTAGTAAAAGACATCTGAATGTGACATCAGACCCCCAGAAGAACATCCAATCCAACAAGACATCATGGACTCAAATAAGGGTGAGATTCTAAACTCAAACAGCACCCTTGGACTCAGTGTGGAACATTTTTAACCTGGACCTTTCTAGAAAACTTCTTGAACAACACCTAAAGCTGCTCTCACTTTCCACCTACTTGAGTTCCATCCCTCTTCATATACTAACTATGAACCAACTGTGAAGAAAGGGTATGGGCTGAGGGCATGGGCTACTGCGGTGTGCAAGTGGGTTTCTGTGTTGGGGATGCATTACGGATATATATCTATGTGTTAGGATACTGATGAAATCTGATTAATCAATCTGTTAAAATTCAGAATTTGTGCCAATTGGTAATCTGTTTCAAACTCTCCTTATCCCCTGATACCTTGAAATACAAAACTTAATTTTTTAACAAAACAGCACTCCTAATCTTCAAATTCCTTAAAACATCACCAACACAGTCTAGACCAGCTCTGTCAAAAAGAATTATCTGTGATGATGGAAAGGTTCTCTCTCAGTACTGGCTAATACAGTAGCCACAAGTGGCAGATGAGCATTAGAAATGTGGCTAGTGCAACTCAATTAAATTTTTAATTTTAGTTCATTTAAATAGCCACTTGTGGCTAGTAACACTGTACCTAAGCAATCTCTCTTACAAATTCTCTGGGATAGAAATTGATTTACTTACCCAAGTCTCTCCCCTTGGCACAGTGGACAAGCCAAATAGGAACTGACATCCTTCGGGACATGGTCCCTGACATCCTTTGCCCTGGCCAGACTGCCCTGAGCAAGAGGTCTACACGCTCCTTGATCATCTTCCTCTACAGCAGTGTTTCTCAACCTCAGCACTACTGGCATTTGGAGCCAGATAATTCTTTGTTGTGAGGGCCGTCCTGTGGATTTGGGGATATTTAGTAGCATCCCTGGCCTCTACTCACTAGAAGCCCGTAGCACTTCCTCCTCCCCCAGCTGTGACAACCAAAAATGTCTCCAGACAATGCCAAATGTTTTTGGGGTGCAAAATGGTTGAGAACCATTGCACTAGAAATAACTTTAAAAAACAAACACAAACAACAACAAAAACGCTGTTCTTAGAATTTCTGCAAGTCTCAGTTTATTTACAAGACTAGGCTACTCTCTCATATTTGCCCGTGGTTAAGTGCCCTTTTTCCCACCCTTAGCACATAACCCTTCAAAACCTGAGTCAATCAGGCTCCTGCACTGTTTTTCTGAGTTCCTGCCCACATATGCACATAGGCTGACTGCCCAGCTGTCCTCCGTTCAGGGAACAAGCCCACTGGAGACCAAAAAGACCTACTTGTAAAACTACCCACCCACTGCCTGTGTTAATCTACTCCGGTTAGTAATCTTAAGTATGGATAGATAACCAAAAATATCCAGATATTTGAGGGAGCATCCATAGCTCAAAAGAGAAGAATCGAGTAGAATAAACAGAACTGACTCTGAGCAAACAGCGATAAGTCAGCAAACAGAAATGAACATTTAAAAAATACAATTAGTATCTTCAAAGAGCATCAAGAAGATATAATACCCCTAACAACAAAATAAGCAAACAAAACAAAAACAAAAAACTGGATGCTATAAAAAAGCAACAATTAGAACAACAAACAAGGAGTTTATGAATACTTAAAATATGATTGCCAAAATTAAAAATTGAGTAGAAGGACCGGTAAATTTCAATAATTGTCCCAGGGAGAAAAAAAATAGAAAAAGACATAGAAAACATTGAGAAAGTTTAAGACAGAGGATGAACCTAGGAGGACTGTCAACTGACCTCCAGGCTTTCCAGAAAGAGAGAACAGAAAAATAAATGGAAGTGAGAAAATAGTGAAAATTAATAATAATAGTAATAATAATAATAGAAGAAGAAGAAGAAAATTTCCCAGAGCTAAAGAAAGACAAGAGAAGTTAGATTTAGGAAACCCAAGTTTACTATTAAACAAGATGATAACTGGACATATCTTCATGAAATTTCAGGACACTAAAGAAAAAGACAGGTCCCCACAGGACCCCAGAAAGAAAAAAGAAAGACTACCAAGCAGCCAGGGGATGAGAATGTGATCAGCAAACACCATCGCAGAAACACCACATGCAGAACCAAATCCTTGGGAATTCTGAAGAAAACGATTTTGAACCTAGAGTTCTATATCCATCCAAACTAACAATCAAGTGTAAGGACAATATAGCCAGTGCAGATTTCTAAAAAAGTCACAAAGTTTCTTTTCCAAACAGTCTTCTTAGAAAAAAGTTACTTGAAGATGGACTTCAGCCCAAATGAAAAAGAAACCCAAGAACGATGAAGTCAGGGAGGGGATCCGGTAAGAGCAGGCCTCCGGGCTAACGCCGGGCAGCAGCAGGCCCAGAGGGCTGCTCCAGGCTGGGGCCAAGTCAGGGGCTCCGGGAAGGAAAGTGGCCCCATGGGACAGGAAGCATGACTGACAGGGAAAACCTTAGGAATACGGCAAAGGCGTGGACTAAGAAAGACATTAGTTTGCCAATTCTTTTAAAATTTTGTATAGACAATACCCATTTTTGCCTTATTCCAGATGTGGTTTGTCTTCCAACAGAAGTAGTGATAGCTTTGCGGTCTGATCCCCATCCTTCACAACAAGCATCGTTCCCTTTAGTAGCCCTGCCTCAAGTACTGACACAGAGACATCTAAGACAGTGCCACTCCTGGTCACCAGTGCCAGCGGACCCCTGAAGAGCTCCACCTGACCTGCAGTGGATCAGGTCCCTATGACTGCTAGGATTTACTCCAGTGTGGCTCCTCCAGCCTGCCTTCGACTCAGATCTTGATTCTATACCATTTGCTCAATTCGCCAGCTTCCCCAATTCCTTCCGGACTCAACAACTGCCCAGTCTGGGAAGTGGGAAAACGGAAATTTAAAACAGAGAGCTAGCTAATGGCACCCAACTAAAGGGTTCAATCGACAAGAAAATTAAAATAAAGGAAGGAGAGCTTGTTACAGAGAGGGAGGGAAGGAGAAGGGAAGGTGCATCATACATAGTCAGGGAGACTTAGAGGCTTTGGAATGGAAACCAAAACCTTTCCTGCTTTGAAAAGATTATTAGCCCTTCCCTCTGTCTTGGCTCAAGGGATCAACGAAAGGGTCTCTCCTTTTAGGGTTTCTGCTTCACCTCTTTGGTCTGTTTGGAAGGACATACAAATAGATGCTTATTCTGAAACCCTCTGGCATCGAAGTGAATAAGAGGCTCTCTAAACATTTATTATGCAGCAGATTAAAGTGATTGTAGACAAATTTCTCCCATCAACAATGATAAGGTTACATAACCAGACTTTAAAATGGACCTTAGGCATTGTACTACATTAGCTCTATGCAAAATGAGCAACTCTAAATGATATTTTAAATCAACCAGAAATGAGTTCTGTTCCTACTCAGAATCATCGATTTACTTTATGCATTTTATCTGACAAATGGACAAATCAGCAATCTGAAAGAGTTACAAATTATTATTTAAAAGCAGAAGCCAAAGCAAGCACATAGAATACCACTCACTCAGTAAATATTCACTAAAAGCCAGCCTACTACATGTCAGGCACTGGGGCAAGCCAAACGTTAATTCCTAAGAGACTCGTGTGGGACACCTGTGTTGTGTGTTGTTCCATCCTAACTGTTCCCCTGGACACTCTAAGGCCAGAGGGACTCCTTGAGTGCTTTCAGCTCTCACAGGCCCCAGAACCAAGGGCCCTGAAGATGTGTCCTCCACTCTATTGCTCCAACCTGTCTGCCGACTGCACAGGATGAAGGAAAGGTACAAAGTCTAAGGGCAAAAACTATCATTGAAAAGACCTAAAAAGTTCAAAGAGTATTTAGCCAGGATCTAGCAAATGACACAATGAATTATTAGGAACTAACCTATTTTAAAATAGGTTTTTTTACACAGATAAAGAGAACAGATTAGTGGTTACCAGAGGGGAAAGGGGTGGAGAGTGGGCAAAAGGGGTAAAGGGGCACGCACAGGTGTACAGTGATGGATAAAAAGTAGACTATTGGTGGTGAGCACGATGCAGTCTACACAGAAATTGATATATAATAATGTATACCAGAAATTGCACAATGTTATAACTAATATGGCCTCAATGAAATAATTTTTTAAAAAAAGTTTTCTTTAAAACCTATTTGCATTGTTTTTAAAGACATTTGCTGTATGCTCCCTTATCAGGGTACTTGTTAGTACGTCTCATTTATCAGGAATTCATTAAGCCAACTTTGTTAGGCGACATATTCTCTCTCTGGCCCAGAGTGCCCACACATAGACAAGGCTGTGTTCTTGTGCAAGGCACCAGGCAGGGGATGGAATCCCTGCCAGGAGCCCCCACGACAGTGACTGTCTGGGGCTCATAATCCCTGATGAGAAAACTCGGCACCCCGCGAGTCATTTTGTAATGAATGAAAAAACCAATCAAGTAACTTGTGCTTTCCTGATGTACTGACTTTTGTTAGGAATGTCCTAGAAAACACTATGGGAAAACACAAGTAGCTTTTTCTCCTCACAGCATTAGACACTACTTCAATGCCACCTCTTATCCATACAGTGCTTTGTACCAAAAGTGACTTTACAGCGAGTCTCCACACAAGCTGTCTTGTAAAAGCCTTCCTCCCTCCCTGCGTCCCTCTTTGCTCCAAGCCTTCTTTTCTCCATCAAGCTTCCTGGACTCTCCATTCACATTGCAGGCCACTGCAGCCCTGACTTCTACCTGCACCACTCTACTTAAACTGGGTCAAAAAAAGGTCACCACTATGTGTACAGGACAATTTTCTGGAGGGATACACGAGGAAAATTTTATTTTTTTACAATTCTGTACTGTTTGAATTCTCTAACCAAGTACATGTTAACTTTTATTTTTTTAAAATGTTATCAGCAGAAATTATTGGCGATGGTCAAATGATGAGCCATTTTTAAAAGCATCTGTGTTTTTAAAAATACACCTAAGAAATGTGCTTTTCAAATATAAACAAACGAACAGTAACTCTACAATGGAGAAATCTAGAAGACACCACCCTGACCAAGTGAGTGCTCAGGGTCAACATTACCAGCTGCCCCGACATGACGCACTGAGAGGGCAAAACGTAACTTCTGTTGTGTCCCGCCAAAACACATAAGCTGAATCACAAGGAAACAGCAAAGAAGTCCCAAGCTGAGGGACATTTTACAAAGTAACTGGCCAGTGCTCTCCAGAAGTGTCAAGATCATGAAAGACAAAGACTGAGGAACTGTCCCAGATGAGGAGACTGAGGAGACCCGAGACCTGAATGCAAAGTGGAATGCTGGATTGGATCCTGGACCAGAAAAAGGACTCTAGTGAGACAACTGACAACTGAAAAAGGTCTGCAGGTTTGTTCACAGTATGAGGTACCTTGCTGGGTTTGATCACTACTACAGATATATAAGATGCTAACATTTGGGAAGCTGGGAAAAGGGCATATGGGAACTCTGTTCTATTTTTGCAACTTTATTCTAAGTCTAAAATTATTTCAAAATTAAAAGTTTAAAAATATATGTGTGTAGGGCCGGCTCCGTGGCTTAGCGGTTAAGTGCGCACGCTCTGATGCTGGCGGCCCGGGTTCGGATCCCGGGCGCGCCCCCGAGGCACCACTTCTCCGTCCAACGTGAGGCCGAGTCCCACGTACAGCAACTAGAAGGATGTGAACCTATGGCATACAACTATCTACTGGGGCTTTGGGGGGAAAAAAAAATGAATAAATAAAATCTTTAAAAAAAAAAATATATATATATGTGTGTGTGTGCACGCCATAAGTATATAAATGATCACTCCTGACTGCTGGCTGGTGAGTCCAATGGCACTTCCCACATGTTTACTTCAGCATCTTCACAGCAAGACACTGTGACACTACCCTTCTGGAACTGTCTTCCACGGGGCTTCCACACCATGGCATGGTTCCCCTTCTACTCTACCCCTGTCCACCCACAACCTGGGCTCCTTCCTCTCCCACTCAGACTGTCTCAAGGGCCACCTCTACAGGAATGCTCAGGAGCCGCTACCCCAACCCCACCACCTGCAGTCCTTCCTCACTTGCCCAAGAGGTAAGACAAGCTTGGAGAACTCGCCCCCGTCCCACAGACTGGACAGGAGCCCGAGGCATGACTCGGCCCCAGGGTCAGACCTCCACTTCCTGCCAAGCGGTACCCATGGCTGTCCTGCTGGCATCATGCAACCCCCTAAAGCTGAATCTCATCATATTGCCATCAGCCTACTTCTCCCCATCCTGAGCCTCTGCGTCACCTTGGAGGCCCTCTTCCACCCGTCCCACCTCCCCTGCCTTCTGTGTTCCTACTGTTTGGCTCATTTCCAGGCCTCTGTTACCTCTGCCCTGGCCTCCTGCACAGATGCTCAGGGTGACATAGACGAAAAGAGCACTAAACTCAGGTCAGAAGACCTGGATTTGAGGCCCAGCTCTGCCACACCCTACCTGTGACTTTGGAGAAAGCTCTTCTACACTTGGTCTTTTCCATGTGTAAAATGATTATTAAATAAGAGCCCCCTATGGCTGGCTCTCTTGACCTAATATCGTTCCTTCCTTCGCTGCAGCCCTCCTCCAGAGGGTGAAAACACCAGAAATTCACTCTCCCAAACTCTTTGGCAACTTCCTGGACAGTGACCCAACTCTGCAAAGAGGACCTGAGAGAGAGAACGCTGAGGCATTGCTGAGCAAGACTCCCCTTCCTGATTAAAAAAAAAGGAAAATAAGAGGAAACGCCAACCCTCCTACCTGGCTTGGACACAGGCATGGAGGGTGTAACGGCACTCCTGTGGCAGCCATTTTGCAACCATGAGAAGGCCCAAGAGAATGACAGAAGCAGCCAGAACCCCGGCACCACTGAGCTGCTAAAATTGACCAACCCTGGAGTTAACCTTCCTTGGGACCTTTATTATGAGAGAAAATTAAATGTTCTTATTGCTTAAGGAACTTTTAATCAAGAATTCTATGTGGCTGTCACTTTCAGCCAGAGAGGGCTCAATCACCAACACTATCGGTTTTGGCATGTTGGGGGGGGGCGGGTAGAGAATATGAACTGTAAAGCAGTAGCATCACGACTGGAGGGGCAGATGCAGGCGGCCGTCTCCTCACTCCCAGATTTTTCCACCTTAAGCATCCTGCCGAGAGCTACAAATTCATTCCACACAGTACAGTTCTTACCACTTTATCCCTCCTCTGCTCAAAAAAAGTCAATGGTACCCCACTGCCCACAGGGGATATATGTGCAGGTTATGCAGCTAGAAAGGCAAGGTAAGGAGTTCAGATGTAAATCTAGATATGTTAAAAATCACTGAATATGTATAGATGAAGTGATTAATGCTGAGATTTGCTTCAAAATAATACTGGGGGTCAGAGGGTTGATTAAATCAGAGCTGTCATAACTGGGTGACTGCTGACACTGGATGCTAGGTACACGGGGGTTGTAAATACTATCTGTCTACTTGTGTATGTGTTTAAATTTTTCCATAATAAAAACTTAAGGTCATTTCAAGTTAACAATACAGAACTGAACCATGTAATTATTGTTAAAAACATATATATGAGCACATCCTAGAAAAGCTTATCAGAACAGTAAAACTCTATACATGACTTGATCAAGTTTTATTGACTTGCTTATACATACAATGAGCCATAAATGTGTTCACACCCATTTCATGGAATTTCTCTTCAATCAAACAAAAACATTATCAGGATAAAGATGCTCACTTTGATATTACTTACACTTGTGAAAGGATGAAAAATAATCTAGATGTCCAACAGTAAAAGAAAATAAGTTATGGTAGACTGATTTAATAAATAATATACAAACATAAAAATGATAACTAAAAATCAGTCATCCTCACTGAAGATATCTAAGAAAAGCGTTAAGTGGAAGAACTGCATGATGATTACACCAACATGAAGGTTATGTGAATATGTGGAAAAGACTATAATGAAAGAAGAAATTTTAAAAGTTGCATTATGAGGAGTAAATTGGTTTTCTGTATTCAATGTTTTTTGTGATGCTGTTTTAATCATTTTTAAAAGATCTGCCCAATCTTGAGTACAAGATTTTCTCTAGTTTCTCAGGTTTTTTTTAAATGGAAAGCAATAAAAAAGACTAGTTTACCTAAAAGCACAGTAACTCTTTTCCAGACTGCTGGAACATGCTATTCACTCCAATTTCCTCACTAAAGTGCATTTCAATTACCACACACGACCCCCAAATCTTGGGGGGGCACTTCAGCAGACCTGAAGAGGTAGGAGAGACTAAACAAGCCCTGAGGAGAACGACGTGGGAACCACAGACATCATCTTGTCATCCTTCCTCGTCTTGGCAAGACCCTGTTGTCCCATTTTCACCCATGATGAGGCTGGCCTAGACAGGTGGCCTGACCTGCTCAAAAACATGCAGCTCTAAGCAGTGGGGAAATGCACTGGGGCTGGAAGTGATGCCCACATTCTTCTCACTCCTGCAGAACTCTAAGAAAGATTCATGAGTGCAGATGTGCTCTCTACACAGAGGACAAGGAACCTGGGTATAAACATCAAAACAAGATCCATAAAAACATAGTCAGAACAGGAGTCTGCAAAGTGCCCCATCTACAACAGGGATTTCACGGGGGGTGTCCTCACTGGGCCACGCAGTCATTTCTCATAGATGGTGCAAGGCCAGCTGTGCCCAACCCCGCTGTTCCTCTTCCTGGAAAAGGCCCCCCCTCCCCCCGCCTCTAGCTAAAGTTGCTTTTTAAGCTTCTAAACCATTTTTATGATAGAAAAGGTCAGAGTAATAATAGTCTCATTTTATTTAATGCTGAGTGCTGAGCACTGGGTTTTACAATATCTTTTTTCTTTGAACCCTCACCACGGCTCTGTAAGGCAGGTACTAAAAGTCCCACCATTAAAATGGAAGAAAATGAGCCTCAGAGAGGTTAAGGGACTAACCACAAGATATGCACTGGGCAAAATTCCTTTGCATGAATCATTCTCCTCTTTCGTAAAACACGCTGCTTAATTAGCTTTCTTCCCTGCTGAGGAGGGAGAGGGACAGCGTCCCCAGCACCGTCCCTGTGTCCCAGGGAGTGGTGGGCACAGAGGCACTGACATTTTCTAAGGAGGAATTTCCAGTTGAGCTTCCTGGACCTTGTTCCTTACAGAGACCATGGCTCCGTGAGTGGCAGGTCTTGCCTTTCTCATTCTCCCAGCGTCTCTGTGGACAGAGCTGGGCCTGACAAAGATACTCAGCAATATCTGCTGACGGGCTAAACAAAGCTCATTTCAAAAATGTCTACGACAGCACTGTCCAATAGAACCTTCTGTGTGATGGAAATATCCTGCAGCTGCACTGTCTGATGGCTACTAGACACATGTGCCCACTGAGCACTTGAAACGTGGCTAGTGGGACCAAGAAAAATTTTTAATTTTATTTAATTTTCATGAATTTAAATTTCCAAGGCTACACGTAGCTGGTGACTACCCTGTTGGTCAGCGCAGGTCCAACCTATTCTAATTTCTAAGACAACAGCATGCCTTCGCTGACGATGCTTCAGATCTCTGCCCTGGGCATTACTCCGGCACAAGTCTGCTTCTATGTGAACACCATGCTGGCGCTGAATACACAGTGGGCGTTAAGGTCGCTAGCTTCAAGGTGCTTAGTTAAGGAGCAAGAGGAGAAACACTAAATGAATCAAATAAGCATGATTCATGCTGAAGATGCAATTTTTGGATGACAACAAAAGCTGGTGGAAAACAACAGTGTTATTCACTGATCACTTTCTCTTCATTGATATAAATGAGTCATGAGAACAAATGTCCCCTCCCTTCCTACTTGCCACCAACCACCATAAGAAAGAGTAATGAAAGGTCAAAAAGAAAAGCAAAGAATAATTTTGTTACCAAATTTATCAGTTATCAAAAAATTTGAGTCATGGTTACTCAGTTGCCAATTAAAACCAAAAAAGATGAATCAATATCCATGTCACATTTCCAGAAAATCTTCAAATGTACAAGTAGCATATGTCAAATTAAAAGAATTCAAAGTATGAGATATTTTAAGAGAAAGAGTGTTGATTAATTCAAGTGCAGCTCTATTCTGCTTGGCAGGAAGACTGGCAGGAGTGATTTTATAAAAGTAACATAACTTCTAGGCCTATGGTGCCAATTGCTAAGAGCCCAGGTTCAGAGCCACAGCTCTCTCTTCCTGGCATGTGGTGGGGCTCCTCCTGACTCCAACCTGGCTGACCCCACCTCTAGCATATCCCTTTGAGCTACTGACCTCAGAGATGACCAAATCAGTGGGCAGCAGAGCATCTGTCCTCCTATCTACCTCTCTTCTTCTATCCCATCCACAAATGGGGGCTTGTTCCAGCCCTGGTGAAACAGTTGACTTTGTGATAAAGGCAGGGGAGATGACCTCTTCTTCCACTAGTCTGCCCCAAATGAAAGGCATTCCCACTGTGAAATGGCCAAAGGAAGCAAAGATACAGAGAGTTTGTAGCTGATAAGAATATCAACATGTCACACACCAGAGACTTTGCTCTAAGAAGTTAGAAACCATTCCATTACCTCCATCACTTGACAAAGATCCAACCTGCAAACATCAAACTCCTTGTCTTAGATATCCTGCTAATAGCTAATTACACATGAAACAGGGAACTCTCCATTCAGTCCTTGCATTGGCCAATATGTATACTAACTGAAGAATGAACTATGGAGGAGAGCACAGTTTGGGTATGGCTCACATATCTTTGGTATACAATAAGCACTCAGTAGAGGTATGCTCTTTTATACATACATCACTGCATCTTAAGTTGCAAGCAAGCTGGTAATTTCTGACATGGGCACAACCTCTTTTGTCTGCCTCTATTCACGGCACTGACACCAAAAGGTGAGTGGCAGCCTAAAAGCCAGAGTGATGTTTTACCAGGGGTGAGATTCTCCAAGCAGTGGAGGCCAAGGTGGGGTAGAAGTAACCCACCCCAGGTGCAGGCAACAAGCTGGGGCATGTCCAGCCCTGCCCTGTCCAATATGGTAACCACTGGCCACATGTGGCTATTTAAATTTAATAAAGTTAAATTAAGTTCCATAATTGCGCTAGCCACATTTAAAGTGCTCATTAGTCACAAGTGGCTAACGGACTGGACAGTGCAAAACATAGAATACTTCCAACAACGTGGAAAATTCTATTGGACAGCACTGGTCTAGATAGTTTTAACACAATAATTAACCAACTAAAAGTCATTCTGGGTTTATTGTCAGCATGCACCAGTAATTCTAAACAATATTAGTGATAAGACACTCCTCCCCACCCCGCTCGACCCTCCCCATACGCCACTGTCCAAACAAACCTGCCTAAGTGACAGAGGACAATGCTAACCCACGAGCAAACTAAAATCTCAGAAGCATCACTGCTCGGAAGAACGCTACAAATGAAAAAAAAGAAAAGACTAATGTGTACTTCACTCCCTTTTTCTGTCCCTACCAGAATTACCCTAAAGAAAGTCTACAGCTGATTCCATGAAAATCTGGAGAGAAAACTGGCAAAAGAATTTATAATTACCAAACTGTGCATAACCCCTGAAAATTACACATAACCTATATACAAAAGGGGTTGGGGGCAGATAGCACAGAGCAAACCATTTTTCTTCTATCAAATGCACCTGTTCATAGAGGAGAGAAAAGACAACTCAGACCTCAGGGCTCTCATTCTGTGATAGGATCCAGTTCCCAATATACGCCTAAAATAGAACCCAACTTCCTTCTTCTGGAGAGGGTGGAACAAACGGGGCCATGGAGAGCTGTTCAGATCTCTATTATGGTCCATGCATTAAACATTAATGTGGCTACAGTCTTTTTCCTAGCAGAATATTAAAAATGCACACAATGTTTCTAATTTCAATTCCCATAATGGTCTATAATGCTTTCAGAGGGTTCTGAATTTTTTATTGCTCATTCAGTCATCCCCCCCTGGCCGCTGCTGGCTCCAACTGCTACATGTCATATCTCCCTTCCCCACCCTCAGTTGACGGCGAACAAAGGCCAGGACTTCCAAGCTCTCCAGCACAATGGTCTGCTGGCTTTTCCTCCCAGGTACACATGTTACTCAACTAAGCACCACTTTCCTGAGAAAGAAATCTTTGCTCAAGGGCCGGCCCCGTGGCTTGGTGGTTAAGTGCGCGCGCTCCGATGCTGGCGGCCCGGGGTTCGGATCCCGGGCGCGCACCGAGGCACCGCTTCTCCGTTCATCCTGGGGCCGAGTCCCACATACAGCAACTAGAAGGATGTGCAGCTACGACATACAACTATCCACTGGGGCTTTGGGGGGAAAAAAATAAAATAAATAAAATCTTTAAAAAAAAAAAAAGAAATCTTTGCTCAGGTAATTTCTGTAAATGCATCATAGCTAAAAGAGCAAACACTAGAAAATAAAATCAGACTGGACAACAAAAATAACACTCAGCTACCTACTATAGTAAGGTAGATTGTTCTGGATAGCAGACCCTCCAGATGCTCAAAGAGTAACTGTGTATGCCCCAAAGAATATTTAACTATGTCAAAAGACTATAAGACATTTCCCTGCCATTATATAAGGATACCCCAGAGTTACCCTGTTCTCTCTTTTCTCAGGGCCTTTGCACATGCTGCTACTTCTCCCTAGAATGCTCTTCCCATCCCACTTCACCTCATTAATGCTCCTCAATCTTGAGCTCAACTTCATCTCCTCAGGGAAGCTTTCCTGACACCCAGATGAATCCAGGTTCCCCAGGTCCACGATCTCTTGACACCTTGTATTTACACTTCATGGCACTTATCATAGTTTATAATTACATAGTATTTGTAGGATTATTTGGGGAATGTCTACCCCACCTCCACAAGTCTCAACAGTTTTATCCATCATTATAATTTGCAATGCCCAGTACCATGTGTGGTACAGCAGGTAATCAATAAATATTCAACTGATAAATACCAATTACTGAATGAACGAACATCTTTTGAGAACGAGGGAAATAGGTTCCTGTCCTGAGATGTAACTTTAGCTTCAAACATAGATGGCTGGGTGTATAGGTTTTACTAAGTCAAAGAGATGAAGAGATATTCCTTTTTTTTTAAAGGCTGTGAAAGTGTAGTAGGCAGAATTTTTTTTTTTTTTGAGGAAGATTGGCCCTGCGCTAACATCTGTTGCCAATCTTCCTCTTTTTCTTTTTTCCCCCCAAAGCCCCAGTACATAGTTGTGCATCACAGTTGTAGAGTTGTAGTTCTTCTATGCGGGACACTGTCTCAGCATGGCTTGACGAGCGGTGCGTAGGTCCACGCCCAGGATCCGAACCAGCGAACCCCAGGCCACTGAAGGCGAGAACTTAACCGCTATGCCACCGGGCCGGCCCCCTGAAGAGATCTTCTGTTTTGCTCTCTTTGAAACCAGCCCCTGGCATCAGATTGCTCTTTTGGTAAATGGCCTTCTGCCTATAGGTAGAAATGACTAATTGAACAACCTCAGAAATGGGATGAGACGTGATGACACCTTGCTTAAAGATTAAGGAGGCAGAAGTCCAAACAGCCTTCCACAAACAAGTTTTCTCAAATTCTAGAAAACTGTCTTCTTCATTACTGTCAAAAGACTAAGAATCCGTCATTCAAAACACTACATTTATGAGTTACAAACGTAATGTACCTCCTTTTTCTACTCTCTTTCACTAAGTCTGACCTGGACTACCACAGTTGGGAAGCACTTGCTCCTTTATCAGAAGATTCTACTGCAATCCACATTCTTAGTGTTTCTAAAGCAGTTCAGATTTGGGGCCTTATGTCCCCTGACCCTGCTGCTCCCTCACCTCCTTCCCACCAGCTTCACCATCCTCCCATCCCGCATGCCAGCCACACTTTTCTTTGGCTATTTCTCAAACTGTCCTTCTCTGGGACCCAGACTGCCCATTCCCTCCACCTAGGCTGCCTTTCCCAAGTCCTCCGCGTGGCTGCTCCCTCCCTCCCTCGGGTCTTCAAACAGACGGCTTCCCTAAAAACACAGCCCACCAAGAACTCCCTGTCCTTCCCTGCCTTCCCTTCCTCCACCACATGCATCACCCTCTGACACACTTGTCTATTTCTGTACCGTTTCCCAGCGCTCCACACACCCCAACACACCAGAATACACACTCCGTGCATCTTTTTTTGTTCATTGCTGTATTCCAAGTGTCTAGAAAGTGCCTGGCACAAAGTAGGTGCTGAATAAATAATTCAAGAAGGACTGAGTGAGTCTGCATTGTGGTGGCTCAACTGCTCATGAAATCGTTTCAACAAGACTTTCTGCTCTACCCTGGTCTATGAGTAGGCCCAAGGTGCCATCCACTGCAAGGAAGAAAGTGCTAGAGAAAAGACAAGACATAAATCGGTAAGAAAAAGAACACCTTGATTGAAAAAAAAATCAGCAAAGAACAGGAACAGGCAATTCATACACACACAAAGTACAGATCCTAATAAATGTATTTCAAAAGATTCACGGGGATGTAACGTACAGCATGATGACTATAGTTAATAATACTGTATTGCATGCCTGAATGGTACTGAGAGTAGATCCTAAAAGTTTTCATCACAAGAAAAAGAAATGCTTTTGTAACTATGTGTGGTGACAGATGTTAACTAGACTTATTGTGATGATCACTTCACAATGCATACAAATGTTGAATCATTATGGGGTACACCTGAAACTAATAAAATGTTATATATTAAATATACCTAAATAAAAAATTAATTAATTAAAACAGATTACTTGCAAAAAAAAGATTCAATCTCACATATAAGAAAAGATACGTACGTTACACTTAGGTCACTTATCATCTACTAAATTGACAAAGATTTTACAAACATAACAACATTGGCAAGAATGCATGCTGTTAGGAATGTAAATTATAAACTTTCTGGAGGGCTAATTGGCAATATCTAACAATATATGTAAGAATACATAACAGGAATTCTACTTCTAGAAATTTATCCTACAGAAATCACCAGAGGTATACACAAAAATAAATGTGCAAAGACATAAACTACAGCATTTGCAAAAAAAAAATGGAAACAACTTAAATACTCAACAATAGGAGAAGGAAAAAAAAGTATATTTATATCATAGAATACTCTGCAGCCATTTACAATTATGATCAAGAAGAATAACTAAAATGGGGAAAATGTTTAGAAAATAACTGTTAAGTGAAAACAGAACATAAACTATGGTGTACTCTGTTACCTCAATTAAGGTAAACACATATGTAATGTATATATGTAAGCATGTGTCTCGGCCCGGGCCCCAGGAAATAGAGCCAGAGGCACACACTGGAGAGCCAACACTTAGTGGGAGGCACAGACCCAAGGAAGGGAAGTGAGAAGGACTGGAAGCAACGCGAGGCCAAAGAGGTGCCCGTCTTACAAGGAGCCTGCAAATGACACAGGCGTTTGCCCAGGAGGCGTGTTTGCTCAGCACATGGGACTTCTGCTTTACCTGTCATTTGGAGTTGAGCATGCAGCAACAACAAAAACCCAAATGCACCTACGAGAGAGAGAAATTGTTACCCAAGTGTCTGAGGATGGTGCCACTGATACTGGATCATCTGTCCCTCCCAGGACCTCCAAAGCATCTTCTCCCTTCCCCTGGCACTCTGCCCTCTGCACGTTCACAGGCCCCCACGGCCACAGACAAACAGCAGAAGCTTCTCTTTCTCACACACTCCCCTCCTGTGGGCCCAGGTGACACCTCTTTATGAGGAGAAAAAAAGATTGGGTTTTATACACATCTAAGAAGAAAGTCCTCCACGTGGGGCTGATTCCCTCAGCTTCCAGCATCCTTTTACACGCCTCTCTTCAACACGCTGTAAGGAGGTGACTGACTCCTGTTCTCAGCTGATCTCTGTCTAGCCTCCCTCCTTCCAGAAGCCTCTTGTCAAAACCGGCTATGATTCTGTGAGGACCAGCTCCCAGGCACTGTCACTTAAGGGATTTGAGAGACTTCCAGCTTTAGCTCCAACATGTAAAGATCTTGGGAGTCATTACTTCCATCCTTCCAACAAGAAAAAGCTGAACAAACTAAAGACCAACAACTTTTCTTGGACCCATCAGAGAATTAAGATCACAGGGCAAACCACCACCCAAAATACAGAGAGACGGGCACATTGAGAGAGACACAGCCAAGGTCTGCTTAGCTGGAGCAGAAGCTGCTGGAGCCATACACTAGCAGGAACATCTAAATGGTAATTTTGATGAACTTCTGGAGACTGAGTGTGAGAGGGAGAAACTCCCGGGGGCCACAGTATCTGGTGGACCCCCACCCTTGTGCAGGCCTTTGTGCCAGGAACTGAACCAGATTCTGCCAGTGAAGGACTTCTCCATAGCAAAGGCCTACTCTCCAGGAAGGTGGCCTTTGAAGAGCCTTAACTCCGCTCTCAAGGGGGAATTCCTCCCACTCTAGCCTCTCCAGGCTTCCTAAGTAGGGGAAAAAACATAGTGAAAAGGGGTCAGGGCTTCAAGGAAATAGATTAGGAATGCTGCAGGCAGAGAAGGGAGCAGGGGATGGAGGGAAAAACTACACCACAGCCCCAAGACACAGGCTCACCAAAGGGCTAAAATTTAATGGGAAGGTTATAGAATGCTCTGCCCCCCACACCTGACCACCACGGCAACTGGGCTCAGTGTAATAACAGTGAATTCTAGCTCCAAGAGCTGGAAGACACAGGCTTTCTTTCAGGAGGAGTACTCAGAGAAACCCAAAGTCAAGAAGAGAGACAAAAATAAGGACACTAGGGGCACTGAAGCCTCTGGCACCTCTAGCTATAGCAACTGTTCAAGCCCAACTCCAACCACACTGACGTAAATCTTCACATCAAAGATTATCTACTCAGTTCCTAGGCCCTAATCAAAATGTCTGGTTTCCAACGAAAAATTACAAAGTCATAATTGAGTCAGAGCGCAGAAAAGGGTCAGCTCCGCAGGCCTGGGCTGCTCAAACCCTGCACACGCCCAAGGGAAGCTGCTTCCATGACTGGCCTTGGAGTCTTCTGTACGATAAAAGCGTTTCTGCACGCCTGCGGTCACGCCGTTAAGTGTATCTGGGTAGTTTATGCTAACAATGTGGTCTGTGGGGAACACCTACTTTCGCTCTGGGGCCTGGAGGTTCAGTAACTGAGGTCAGTCACGCAGGTACTGTGTGCCTACTGACCCCCAATAAATTCACTGACGCTCAGGATGGAGCAAACCTCCCTGGGTGGCAGCACTTTGCACACAGTGTCACACCTCACTGCGGGCGGATGAAGCCCTTGGGAGACACCTGAAGCATGCACCTGGTCTCCTCCAGACCTCACTGCACGTACTTTCTCCCTTTCCTGATTTTACTCCATATCCTTTCACTGTAATAAGCCATAACCTTGAGGTATAATCTGAATCCTGTGAGTCTTTCTAGCAAATCTCGAGCCTCAGGGTGGTCTTGGAGACCCCAGCTCAGAAGTGACAACTGTCAGAAGTGGGATTTGCTAGAACGACTCTGACTCAATTATGACAAAAGTACTGTTTGGGAAATGGATGAAGGAGCAGGGAGGACAAACCTTTGACACACATCCACGGTACAGACAACAGCTGCACTGTGATCATTGCTGAAGGTAAGTTACCCATGAAATTTAGGAATGACGGACCTAACTCCCAAGGATCACTGGATACATAATGAAATGCAAAACAACAAGAAACAGGCTACAGGCACAATCCCGTGGTTACTGTTAGACATGATAACTAAAACAACAGTAAAGGGCAAGTGTGGGGACAGAGCCTGACACTGCACCAAGCTTGTGTTTCAGGCAGTCCGAGCTATGGCCACTACCAAACGGAAAAATTGTGCTGGAACAAGAGATAGCACCTCTATGACCTCTGGTCACCAAGAAAGTATTCCAGGTGGGGTGTGGTGGGGCAAAACCAAAAAACTACTGCAATTGAAACCAAGGGGTACACAGTGAAGGAGCTGTCTCATTTTGTGGGTCCATACTGCTGGCTCTCTGAAGAACCATAACTAAAATCAGTTGCGAGCAGGCTCCTTGGTTTTGAACATCACAGAATGGAGGAGTATGTCTGGGCTGATGCTGGACCCACAGCTTACTACTGAACAATCACAGATGGTCTGACACGATGCAAACACACAGCGCCTGCTCCCAAGGGGACAGCTGGCCTGGTAGACTGGACACAGGCTGCTACAAAGTTTGTTTACACTAAGAAGGAGAGTTATCCTACCCTTCCTTTAAATGCCAAATAGAACACCCCAGATGAAGCAGCCAATATGCTGCATACACAAGCCATTCTAGATTGGCTCTATGACGACTGGGATGTTCATCCACTTGATGTGCCCCTTACCCAGGTCATGAAAAATGCTGTGATTATGGGGCCCCTTTACACAGGCCCCATGTAACCTCACTGCTGCAAAATCAGGAATACTTTGGTAAGCCATATCAGATTTGCTGTCTCAGCTTTCCCTTATGGATCTTAAGGATGCTAAAAAAATGAGAGTGATTCACAAGAGAATGAGGAAAGACAAAGGGGATGGCCACAGGGCTCTCCCAACAGGGTGAAAGTCTTTAAAGGATTATTAAGGAATGGGTGAATAAACTGGACATTGATGGCGTTGACACAAAGGTCTTAATGTAATATTACTGAAGGTTGGACTGACTGATGGAAGCCCCCACTGGTCCTCCAACATTGAAGGGCCCTAAACAAATCTGCTCTAATATTGTATGTCAACTATACTTCAATTAAAAAAAATTACAATAAAATAACATAAATCTGCTCTATTTACTACAGTTTGGAGAAATTTTAAAAGCCAGAAGGCAAAGATGACACTGAGAAGCCTAATCCCCAATAGTGGGGGTGATTGTATGACTGATTAATCAGGAAAAAAACTGATGTAGGAGCCATAGTCTCTTGGCCTGACCCTTGGCTGCGGACCCAAAGTCATATGCACATGTGTGGGTAAAATAGCCAGGGAGTGAAGAAGAAACGTTTCTGGGGCTCCTTAGCATGGAAGCCCAATGCTCTGTGCTTCCAAAATCTGCTGGTGAGGTCCTGAAAAGGGCTAAATTAGATTGAGAGGATATGGAGATACAATGATTGATGGGATTAAGATAAAAGTTTGGATGAGAATTGGAATGTCTGCACAGACTATGTGAACAAGCTGCATCTCCCTTACCTGAAGGTATTATTGGGATGGAAATTATGTCTGACAGGGAAACACATTCCCTACCTAATTCTGTTACTTTGAAACAACACACAGGGCCGGCCCCGTGGCTTAGCGGTGAAGTGCGTGCGCTCTGCTACTGGCGGCCCCGGTTCGGATCCCGGGCGCGCACCGACGCACCGCTTGTCCGGCCATGCTGAGGCCACATCCCACATACAGCAACTAGAAAGATGTGCAACTATGACGTACAACTATCTACTGGGGTTTTGGGGAGAAAGAAAAGGAGGATTGGCAATAGTTGTTAGCTCAGAGCTGGTCTTCCTCAGCAAAAAGAGGAGGATTAGCATGGATGTTAGCTCAGGGCTGATCTTCCTCACAAAAAAAAAAAAAAAGAAACAACACAGAATACCTGAGAGACAAAAAGAAATTACCACCTTAATTAATGACATGTTAAAAGTAGCAGCAAATGCTCTGTGTAATAGCCCTGAGCAGCCTGTGAAAAAGGCAGATGGCTCACAGAGACTAACAGTAGATTATCAAGGCTTGAAGAAAATAGTACCACCTACAGCGTCAGCAGTCCTGGATATGGTTTTGACAGTGCAAAAAATACCAACTACAGGAGACTGGTATTCAGTGATTGATCCTGCAAATGCATGTTTCTTAATACCGACCTCAAGAGAGTCAACTGCAGTTTGCCTTCACATGGAAAGGATCCCAATTTCCATTTACTGTGTTGCCACAGAGTTATTTGAATTTACCAGCTTACTACTATGATCTGATTAGGCAGGATTTGTACTTAATGCAGGTCCTGAGTGTGATAACACTCTACATTGATGATATTATAATATCAGAAACTGAAGAGAAAGCTAGGACTGAATTAAATGCATTGGTGACACATATGACTAATGGAGGCTGGCTGATAAACCCAGCAAACATTCAAGGGCTCAACCAAACAGCAAAATTCTTAGGAATAACTTGAGCAGGAGCCACCTGTGATATTCCACAGGCAACTAGAAGTAAACTGCTGTCTTTGCCTACCCTTGGAACTAAGCAAGAAGCCAGTACCTGGTCAGACTACTCAGACTTGGAGGACACATATCCCACATCTGGGAATATTGCTACCTCCTAACCATAAAACTACTCCCAAAAGGGTTATATTTACATGGGAGCCTGAAAAACATCAGGCTATGTCTGAATTGCACAAAGCAGCAGCTCATTTAAAGCCACTGGGCTCTGGAATCCACACTCAACTATGACTTTGCACTTACACAGACTAGAGCTTGTGGCAAAAGCCTGTGTGCCACCAAGCAGCAATCTCAGGAATTTTGGAGCAGAAAATTTCCAGACATGGTGGTATGGTATATGCCATTTGAGAGACAATTATTGGCTTGCTACTGGGTATTAATGAAAATTGCCCCCATGACTGAAGGACATAATCTTGAAATCTGAAATACCCATAATGTCTTGGGTAACATCAGAAAAACACTCTAATAAGGAGGCAGTTCCCAGAAGAGTGCCATACTAAAATGGAAATAGTTTATATAGGAACATGCCACCGAAGGAATGCAAGGAGTTACTTATTGTATTCACGAACAGGTAGCCTGTTCTCCCCCAGGGCCAACTTTGGGACCACCTGAAGAGCTGCCAGATCCTTTTAGTACACAGGCAATGTCCTATAAAAACTCGCAACTGACCAAGAGCTGCTTGGTTTACAGATGGTATTCCAAGATGGATGGCCAGCATTCTGTTTGGAAGGCTGTCACACTACAAGCAACTGATAGAAAAACTCTGATTAAAGAAGTTTAAGAATAAATCAGTTCAGTGGCCTAAACTGCATACCATTTTCCTTACCATGATAGAAGAATTAGACAACAACGAGAGCACTGAAGTTTGGATGTATACAGACTCATGGGCAGAAGCCAATGGCTTGCCATATGGTCAAGCAGATGGGCAATGGAACACCAAGTTATTAAAGGGATGCCCGTATAGGGCGTGAAACTGTGGAAGCCACTATGGGAATTTAAGGGCCTTAATGGACATGTTAATGCCCATAAGAAGAACCCTCTTCCAGGATCAGAAGGTGAGTGAAATTAACAAGTGGATATTCTGGTGTACTCACTTGGGATAGCCATCTGGCTCCATGAAATGAATGGGGCAGCGACAGCCATACAGAGATGGGTTGATTGTCAACATATTCCTCTTGCATTCTCTGAGGCACAAAATGCCAACCAAGACTGTCCTATCAACAAGAAAGACTACAGACATCTATGGAGCAGATTCCCCAAGGGAAGGTCCTGCATGCAGCTGGCAAATGGACAACACCGACTGCGGCCTCTAGATCCAGGAGGCTATAAATAGGTCCTGACATGAATAGACACTTACTCTGGACTGGGTTTTGCATACTGGCTGGTAAATGCTAATACTCAAGACACTATTGAAGGACTAAAACAAAAGATATTGTATCCATTTAGAACGTCAGGTTACATTTCTTCAAACCAAGAAACATACTTATAACACATAGTATCCAATAATGGGCAAAGAAATATCACACCAAATGGGCACATAACCATGCCACATAGCACCCTCAGAGTAGCAGACTGATCAAGAATTGGAACAGGCAACTGAAACATTTCTTATCTAAAATAGAAGGAGATAAACACATGTTTTCACAAATCCACTCTCTCAGTGGATCAATTATACTCATTTTTAAAAAACTCTTAGTGATTGCCCTAGAGCTTGAAATATGCATTTTTAACTAATATAAATCCACCTTCAAATAACACTACAGTATTAACACCTTTAGTGCAGGCCCCATATTACAGCATTCCCAAATCCTCTCTCCCATATCTTGTGACACTGCTGTCATTCATTTCACTTATCATATGCTATCATCACCCAGTACATCATTACTATTATTGGTTTAAACAAACAGTTAACTTTTGCATCAATTAAAAAGAAGAAAAATAAAAAATTTTATTTCATCTTAATTTATTCCTTCTCTGACACTCTTCTTTATGGAGGTCTAGTTTCTGACCTATATCATTTTCCTTCTGCCTGAAAAACTTCTTTTAACATTTCTTGCAAGACAGGTCTGCTAGCAATGAATTCTCTCAATTTTTCCTTGTCTGAGAAAATCTTTATTTCTCCTTCACGTTTGAAGGGTAACTTCACTTAATGTAGAATTCTAAATTGGTGGATTTCTCTTTCAATACTTGAAATATTTTCTTCTACCCTCTTCTTGCTTGCATGGCTTCTGACAAGAAGCCCACTCTAATTCCTACCCTTCTTCCTCTCTAGGTAACGATGTTTCATTTCCACACTAAAAACTTTCAGTAAAACACCTTCCTCCAAAAACAGACACTCTCTTTATGGATCCCATAAAATTTCCAGTGAGGTAAACCTGAACGATATGTACAATCCAGGCAATTAACGTGGCTCAAGCAGATGACATCTTGTCATAAAAGTGTCTGTGAAGGGCCTCACCTGATTTTCGCATTGTAATGCTTAAAATAATTCTACACTTTGTCAGCAAACCAGACTGTAAATGAATCTGACTGCTTATGAGATGCCCCAAATGCTGACAGACAGCTCAGTGTGCCTAGTTGATGTCTGACCCAGAGATAACAGACTCCCATCCCCATCAGGAGGCTCCTGCATGAGGATGTGTGGCTCAGTACTCAGGACCACTTCACTCTTGGTTAACTCAAGCAAATAACTACCAATCACTCGCCAGGCCTAAAAAAACCACTGGGATAAAGAGTAGAGAATGCTGGGGCCAGCCCCGTGGCTTAGCGGTTAAGTGCGCGTGCTCTGCTACTGGCGGCCCGGGTTTGGATCCTGGGCGTGCACCAACCCACCGCTTGTCCAAGGGCCATGCTGAGGCAGCGTCCCACATACAGCAACTAAAAGGATGTGCAACTATAATATACAACTATCTGCTGGGGATTTGGGGAGGAAAGAAAAAGGGAAAAAATAAAAGGATGAGGATTGGCAATAGATGTTAGTTCAGGGCCGGTCTTCCTCAGCAAAAAGAGGAGGATTGGCATGCATGTTAGCCCAGGGCTGATCTTCCTCACAAAAAAAAAAAAAAAAGAGTAGAGAACGCTTACTTCTTGCAGCTGGTTATTTGTCAACTTTATGGAAAGACTGGTTAAAAACTATTATGAGCTCAATAAACCATTGATATACATTCAAAACAGAAGCCTGTCAATCATGGCTTTATGGATAAGGAACCACTGAGAAGACTTTTATGGTATAGAAAATTGTCTTTGTGATAAGATAAACTCACTAATGCAGTGAGCCATTTTAAGACGACATTGCCAAAGTTTAAGTCATCATCCACTCTGAACTCAATTCACTTTCTACTTTGACCTCCTGAAGCACAGGCTCCCCACTTGCTCAAGGTGCTCTTGTGAAAGACCGTTGTCTCTGCCATAGAAAGTAGCTGCCTGGTTGCTTTGCTATTTCCCCTTGGGCAGAGACACTGAGGCCTTGGTTACATGGCATGTCAGAAATTGACACTGCAGGAGTGGGCAGCCGGTGTTCTACTCAGGACCCATATGCCAGAGGCAGCAACGCCAGGGGCTTCATTACCCACACCTTGGCAACAGGCCACGCTATAGCAAAATGAATGGCAGAAGTGGGTGTTCAGTAGCAAATTAGTTATTTGTTAATCTGCATAACAGGTATTAGAAATGGATTCTCACCGATGAAATTAATCGTAGTCGATGAAATGTGAATTTGCTACAATATTTGAGGCAAACTCCCCAACCCTGCATAAACGGAGTATAAAAATCTACCTAGGTCTGTAGCCCCTATGCCTGGGAAAGGTGCCCGAGGTTTAATTCCTGAACAATAATATGTACACTGATCCTGGATCAGAATCCTAATGCAGACCCTACAGGTAATAGTTCCTGCCTCTAAGTCTAGAAGATGGAGCATCTAGCTTGAGCACTGGGGCTTTAGCAAGCTAACAGAATAGGCTGTAGGAACTGTTTTGTGCCTACTTGTTAATGCATGTCTCTTTAATAAATCCTGTAGAGCAGAATCTGGTCTGATACTTGTTTCCATCACGTCTGGCAGGGAGGTTGGGGCAGGGGGGAATAACTAACCCTCACCCAGCTCAAACATTCTGGTGGTGATTACTATCTACCAAAAAGAATCTAAGAGTTGTCATGGCCAGGTTGATTAGGTCAGTTCTCAACAGCAGTTTATGTATTCTTCCGCCTGTCAATCAGACTGGTCAGTGTTGCACATAAATCATACCAGAGAGGGTAATTATTTGAAATCTCATTGTTAATATCTGTTCTTCAAAAAAAGTACCTCAAGTTCCAAATGCCTTCAAAAATTAAAGACAGCAGTGGCCAAAATAATCACTACCTCGGTCGGGATCTACGTCATGTAGACCCCAGATTATAATCAGACAGGAGAGAACAAGGTTAGGGTGAGGCACTTTCAGGTGCTTTATAACAGAACCTCATTCCACACCGTGAATCAAGAGGCACCTGATGCTTTCCACACTGGTGACTGCCCAACAGCACTACCCACAAGTATCATCACCATAGCAACCGTTGTTAGGCCAACAGGCCTTCTCAGATGCAATCAAAGAAAATGTAAATCAAGAAACGCTTTCACAACTCAAAAGTATGGTCTCAGGAAAACTAGAAATAAGGCCCAAGTTCACTCAGGAACTTGGATACGGATGTGGCTCATTATGGGTCTAACTCTGATAGCAAATTTGACATTTCTTTAGTATTCAAAGAGTACCCGTGACATAAAGCCGGGGTTCTCGCTAGCTTTTCCTTCCACTCCTCATAAGCCATCTCATGGATGATAAGGTGAAATACGGAGAAAAGACCTCTCCCGAAAGCCAGGGGACAGGACAGTGAGGAGAAGACCTGTGTCTGGAAGAGCTGACTGATTCAAAGCCCAAAATATACTGAAAAGAAATGAAATCCATTCTCTATGGGAACCTGGGGTGAGCAGGGGAGAAACAGAATGGTGACATGGGACAGGCATGGGGAGGTTGAGACAGAAAACGAATTGGGACCAAAGAGGTAAAATGCTATCTTCTCGGATAAGATAAACAGTTCACTGGGACAACTTCATCTCAACATCAAGCATTCAGATAATATGCATTTTAAATCCTAAAAGTTTATTTCTAAAATACTTTTCAGATCTCTCCTTTCAGAATAGATCACAGTTACAATATGGCCTCACCTGTAATCAAGTTTCAAAATATAAATTCCTTGAAATGTATTATAATGAGTTTCTAGAAAATGGCAAGTGTCAGAACTCAAGAGATACTACATCTCCAGTGAGATGGGGGAAAAGTAGGCAGTGGGTCAACCTAGAAAGACTCAAGTTACAAAGAAAGAACAATTTCTAGACAGTAAAGCTGAATTACCAGTGGAGGTGTTAGCAGCCCATCCCTTACCTGGAAACCTCTTAAAATCAACTCTATTTCCTCCCATCGGGTGACTGGGCGTGGCGTATCTGCAGATGGCCCTGAGAGGTGGCTGGCTCCAGGCCCTCTCAAGGTCCCCTTGGACCCGAGGCTGCCCGCGTCAGATTCCTCCAGCACACAAGCAGTTGTCACTTCCTTCTCTCATCTGCTGTCCTATCTGGCCCTACCGCGATTTAGAGCACCTCTCGGTTTCAAACTCTTTTCTAAGCCTTTCTTTCATATTTCCACTCATAAGGCTCTCATAGCACCTCAAAAATCTCAGGAAAACCTGCATTTATAATTTATTCCACAAGAGACCAGAACATCAAAGAATGTAGTGTTGTAGAAGCAAACCCTTCTCTTTCTTCTTACCAAGCACATTTTAAGAAGATCACACTCGGGCCGGCTCCGTGGCTTAGCGGTTAAGTGCGCGCGCTCTGATGCTGGCGGCCCGGGTTCGAATCCCGGGCGCGCCCCAAGGCACCACTTCTCCGTCCAGCGCGAGGCCGAGTCCCACATACAGCAACTAGAAGGATGTGAACCTATGACATACAACTATCTGCTGGGGCTTTGGGGGGAAAAAAATGAATAAATAAAATCTTTAAAAAAAAAAAAAAAAAAAGAAGATCACACTCATGTGTCCAGTAAGGAGAGTAAAAAAAAAAAGCAATTCCATTTCTCAAATTACTGCTTAAGACTTTGGTGAGTAGATGCTCCTGAATTTTGCCTTTGTTTGTAGATGTATTTAGATAACAGTTTGATAAAGTCAAGGAAACAGAGGAAAATAAGAGGGAGTTTTGGGTCTAGTTCTCATCTGACTCAGCATCCCAGCTCTCTGCCCTCTCCATCAGTAAAATCAAAGCAGGTTTCCTTTGAGATGTGGGGAGAATTGGACAAAACAGAACCTGTGGAAGGTTCTGAATGCTTTGGAAAGTAAAACGTCTTCATTAAGCAGTATGTGCTGAACACTGAGCTAAACACGGGCCTTCTGAAAAGCATTCCCTGGAGGCAGATTTCCACCACAGGTGATGACAGAGCACTAGGTGGACATCTGAGGCACGTTAGCCAGTCTCAACCACTCTCCCCCAAGCCCCTGTGTCCAGTATTCTTAAATGATAGAAAACAGCTCCAAGAAGAAAAACAAAACAAAACAGTAACATAAACTAAGCACAACTCTTCACTGAAATGTTCCCTAAGTAATTCAGAGCTACAGGAGACAACCCAGATTCTTCAGCAACAGGTTCAAAAGTCAGGGCTCCAGTTCACAAAAAATGGGACGCATTATCATCTCCTCAATGGAAAAAGCTGAGTGTATTTTCTTTAGGTTTACAGAAACAGCATACTGAAACCTCAAACCATTTAAATGCACTTGGGCTAAGAGCTGTAAAGCTCTGGAACCCAGGCAAAGAAAATAAAAGCCCCAAATAAGAAAATACTTACTTGCTCATAAAGTTCACATGTGAGAGAAATTGTTAGGTTGTACATTATTTATGGCTGTGATTAACTACTTTGTCACCTGAATAAAATAATGTATACAAAATGCCTGTTTCTCTTCCTTGTTTGGAGAGAGGAGGGGTAGTTAGTAAGAATAAAACGAGAAATGTCTGGAAAGTAGGAGCGAGGAGTTGAGTAAATGGTAGTTCCCTTCTCCTTCCCATCTCTGCCCTTTTGGGGCCTGAGAGGGAATTAATTATTCAAAGAGCCAGTGAGTATTTGTTCAGTACACACAAGCATCAGACACTAAGCTGGGATCCAGAGGTCTGCCAATCACTGAGCCCCAAGTGAACCAGCAGCAGAAGCCAAGAACAGATAGGACCAAAATGCCATCCTAATAACCAGCGACAGTCAGCAAAGGCACACAGGACACCGTAGCCCTCAACGCTCTGAGGATCACACCATGCTGGGGAGGAGCAGCCTGTGCTTTTGCTCTCTGCTCCTGCCTGTTTTGCAGCTCAGCAGAACCTTCAGATCTGGGGTGGGCAGAGAGAAATGAGAGATGAAACATAAAACAGTCAATTTTCCAATTTATTGGCTATGGCACAGGTGGAGAAAACAGCTTCTTGCAGGGGAGGCTGCTGGGGTTTCTGCTTGAATTGCTTGGCAGTTCATTCCATGTGGCCAGGCTATTCCCTACCTCCTCCCCACAACCTCCATGCAATTTCTTTGGGCAATTAGGAATCAACTGACTTTTTTTTAAGTGAGGTATACTCCGGATAAATAAAATTTCTTTTTCCATTTTTTAATCTATCAAATTGGCAAAGATTCACATTGATGTGCTGAGCCCAATGCTTGGGAAGAGGCACCTGTGAACTCTGCCAGTTAAAGGTTACCTCTAAAGACATCATGGAGGGGGCTCTAGATAAAAAGCATCAAAACCTTGAACATGTCCATGTTCTTTGCCCCAGCAGTTACAGGTCTGAGAATTCATGCCAAGGATCAACCTGGGCTACAGAGCAAGATTTAGGACACAATGCATGTCAATGCAGCACTGCTCCTAAGAGGAAAAGCTAGGACGTAATATAAATGTCCAACAACAGCGAGTTAGCTAAATACACTATGATACCTCTTATGGCAGAATAGTAGGCTCCCATTAAAACTGAGGTTGAAAAAGATTATTTGAAGATATGCAAAAATGTCCATGATATTAAAAGCAGAAAAATTAGGTTATAAAACAGTACGGTGTGATCCCACTTTGGAAATACATACATAGGTATAGAGGGGTGGATATGCTATACTTGGGCATAGGAAAAAAGTACTACATAGAAAAAAGACTAAAAGTATTTTGGTACTATGGAGGGTAGAATTGAAGGTGATTTCACTTTCTTTTTTGTAAAAACAAGATGAAGTGTTATCACTGATTTAAAAAGAAGAGGGTTCAAATAAAATGCCTCCACCACGCACTCAGCGAGGAGGAAGCTTTCGTCTATTACGTCTAGGCAGCCACCTCTGCAAGCTCCCCAGAACAGGATTCACTCTATAGTGCCCGCACTCAGTGAGTGCTGTGTTCATCTTTAAGCTCAGGGTGGGACAACAGGATGGATTTTACCAACTGGAAAGGATGTTTGGGATGGTGTGGCAGCCAGCCCCAAAGATTCCCCAGTGAGTGATTCCTGCCTCCTGGTGTCTGTGACCTTTTGTAGTCACGATGAACAGGGCTGACGTGTACAACCAACCAGACACTGCAGAAATGACATTGTGTGCCTTCATAGACTAGGAGGAACTAGTCTCTGGGGGAAACCAGTTATCATGCTGTGAGGACATTTAAGCAGACCTGTGGCAAAGTCCACGTAGCAAGAAACTGAGGCCTCCTGCCAACAGTCAGCGCCAGCTTGCCAGCCTCCTGAGGGCCACGTAGAAAGCAGCCCATCCTGCCAACATTGTGCCTGTAACTTCACAAGAGACTACAGACAGAACTACTCAGCTAAATGGTCCAAATTCCTGACCCAGAAAAACTACCGGAAAAATGTTTACTGTTGCATTGAGCCACTAAGTTTGGGGGTAATTTGCTACACAGCACTAGGTAACCAACAGAGATGGTCTGACTTAAAAGTACCCACGTGACCCACGCAGAAATCATTTTGCACGGGCTGGGACGGGGGTCTTCAACAGCTAGGCTGTAGGCAGGGACTGCAAGGTCTCTGCACAGGCAGGCACACTCTGCTCTGCCAGGAGATCCAGTGGGAGTAGAGGCAGAGACACATTTCCATCATCAAGGTCTAGGGCTCCTCCAAACACCTGGGAAGCCAGCTAACTTCCAATACTGCTTGGTGAACACTCTGACTGGGGCAGTGAAGGAGGGGCACCAACTCCCCCAGAGGAGACAGCATCTGACCTTGTCAACACAAAGCACTCTGCATCAAACTTGGGGTCACAAGATCGCACATGTGGCCTCAAATTGCAGGCAAGCCCACAGAATGATAACCTTCCACAAAGTACCACTTGAAATTGTGCATGCTGCCCAACAATTCCTCTGATGCACTTTTAAACTCATCTGGACTTTTTGATATTTGCTCCTGAAGTCCTCTCCAAGTAAAATTATTATTATTATTTTTTTGTGAGGAAGGTTAGCCTTGACCCAACATCTGTTGCCAACTATCCTCTTTTTGCTGAGAAAGATTGGCCCTGAGCTAACATCTGTGCCCATTTTCCTCTATTTTATATGTGGGATGCTGCCACAGCATGGCTTGATAAGGGGTGCATAGGTCCACACCCAGGATCCAAACCCACGAACCCCAGGCCACCGCAGAGAGGCAGGTGAACTTAACCGCTATGCCATGGGGGCAGCCCAGTAAAATTATTTTTAATTCTCAATATGATGACCATATTTTAAGTGACTTGGGTTAACTGCCTTCCCAATGTAACTTCTACAAGCAGTTTGTAATTTAAACAGCATTTTTTCCATTCCTCACCCTACCTTTCCTCTTTTTTTTTTAATCATAAACTTCTGGTAATGATCTCAGAGTTGTCAGTTACTTTAAACACTGCAAACAACCACTAGAAATCAAGACAACCCAGGCTTCCAAGTCAATAAAATTATTATTGCTCAGAACATTTCAATTGCAACACTTTCTGTGTATATTTATATCACCAAATCAAGTCAGTAAACTGGAAAAAAAATCACCAAAATAGGACAGAAGTACCTATGATATAAATCTACATGGAAAAAATAGAAATTTAGTAATGCAAATACAGGAAAAAATGTAAACCTGAGAAATTTAATTTGGTAATTTAAGAAATCAGGTATCTTCTCCCTTTTATTACCAATATTTTTGAAAAAGTGATTCTGAAATGGTTGGTATCAGAATAGAATAAAATTTTTAAATTGTGAATTCTAAACAGAAAAATACCGCAATGTAGGTTTTATGTCATTTTAGATACATTTTTTATGGAGAAAAAATAATCAGATAAATGTTACTGGAGTAGTTCAGCAAGACACTTGGCTGAAAAATATTCCAGTCCCACTTAGCCATCAAACTAGTCCTATAATCACTGGTAGAAAGACTTCTGTGCTTGTTTCCTCAGGCATAAACTAGAAACAGCACTTCTCCCAGCCTGTAAAAGTGAGGCTTTTAGTGTCATTTTAGATGTGACACAGACTTTAAAGAGTTAAAGCTCTTTTGAAGACGATGAGTGATGGTATTTCAAAGAAACTACACTTTTATTTTTCTAATCAACTAGGACAGACATCACTCTATAAAGGTCAAGAATCATAAACCTGACAAAAATAATTTTCATCACACTAGACCTTTCCCTTTATAAAAGTAGAAACCTGCTAAGAATTAAGTCCCTCCTACCCCTCCTCCAATAACATGTAAAAATGAGTAACGATCACAAAAGAAAATATGATTCATGGATACGTTCTACCATGTGCTTTGATTTGTAGCATTTTTCACATCACAAAACGTTGCACATTTTATTAACTGTATAGTGCTTAGGTGGGTACAAAATAACAACAAAAAAAGATTTCAAATGGTTTAAAACATCACATAAAAACAAAAAGTCACACTAAGAAAATCTCGGAATGTCAACCTAGGACTTGAATATGCTGGATAGATGAAACGGCCTGGCTGTCAATTAACATGCATAGATAATAATAACACCATGGAAACCAGGTGGCACTTCATCAATAAGCTACTTGCTATGTACAAATGACATCTCGTCACTTATAAACTCTTGGCAATTCATTAATTAGACAAACAGTTACTGAGTGCTTGTTACGTACAAAACAAGGAGCAGGCTGAGTGCTTGCAGCAGCACGAAGGATAAGGCAGAACCCAGCCGGACAACAGAACATATTCACGTTTTGGCTCAGAAGCAAGACTTCTACACCTAGGAAGTCTGATTACGTCTGGGTTACTGTAACAAACATTTTCTGTACAATCATAATGGTGCAGCATCAAATCACCTAATGTATCAATTAACTATAAGGAAATTTACTAGGCTACAGGATTCATCATGACCACTTCCACTGGTGATATGATGACTTATCAGGTGTCTGGTTTAGGTCTAACCAATGGAGTTCCCCCATCTATCCAAATCTTTAAAAAGGCAGAGAAGATGATTCAAATAGCATAAAAAAATAAAGAACCCTTAAAACAATCCTTTCATCCTTAGAGACTTTTTGCGAATCTAAAATTCTTCAAAATATTGAGTTACAATATTAATTATTATACATTTTTACGAAATAGCAATTTAGGAAGTATATTTTGGCCCAAACATGGAAACAAATCTTTTTTTTGAAAGTTAGTACTGATAAACTTTTCTATGAATGCCCAAATTCAAAGAACCAAAAATAATCGCTGGATTATTTAGCCATGGCATATGAACCAAGCTCACGTGCAAGTCTGAAGACAGTGCAGTGCTTTACAAAGGTGTCAAAGTTGCAAAGGCCTTCATTGGTTCATAAGCTCTCTTTAAACAGGCTGACAATTTCCTTTTTAATTTTGCTTACCTTAAAAAAATGGCAACTCGGCTTTTGCATTCTTAAAAGCCATCTTACAAGGTGGTTTGACATTGGGATTGCTATTAAACATTCCACTGACTGTAAATGGAGAGGTTTCTGCATGCTGGCCCTCGCTTTTCAAGTTTATGTTTCCTTCCTTCAAACCTCTTTCCCAGCAAAGCTCATCACAGCAACCTTATTATCTCTCTCCAGGATTAGGTCTGGAAAAGGCCAATGGGTTGCTCTGCTCCCATGGCCCACAGCTCTTTTTTAAAAAAATGTAGATATAAATGTCCTGCAAGTCATCGGACATTAAATAAGCAAATACAGTCATGACAAAATATTCCTTTTAAAACATCTGTTCTAACAACAACCAATTAAAGTGATGACAGAGCCTATAAAAAGTAAAACAGATGACCATGTTAGTGCTGTTTTTAATGCCTCGTGCAATGACTAGCACAGGAATAAGTTATCCAGCTTACTCTGGCTTCAGCCTCTCAGTTATGAAGTCAAAGGTTTACAAGTAGCAAAACTCAGAATGAATCAGCCAAAAACATGAAGTTGTTCCACGTTGATCGAGATGGGATAGAGGCCCTGAGAAATAATGAAAAGGAGGCCCCTCACCGGGGAGTTATAGTCACTTGTTCATCATGGGGATCAATTAAAACTTCTGCATGACCCCAGATTCTTTACAACTGCAATGTTTTAAACATTTTTTCATTGAAATGTTCTCAATTAAATAAGCCGTGAAAGTAAGAGAACAAAATTTAAACTGTAATGAGACCAAGGTCTCAGAATAAAATAAACACGAGAGAATGAGAAAGGAGCCCCTCAGTCTTAGAATGTCATTGAAGGGGCAGCCTCTCCCTTTCCACCTTCCTTTATTCTAGGAAGCAACAGAGGCGCATCTACTTCGCAGATTTAAGAGCATTTACACAGTGGACACTGTTTCAAAGAATGCTAACTAAAGGAAGGACAAAGCAACTCTCAGTCCCATTTGCATGAGGTTGTCAACCACAGCTACCCTAGAATCCACATAGTTGGTCCGCATCATAAACATTAGACGAAATGATGCAAAATAATTAATTATGAATGCCACCAGAACTCCAGACTTACATTTTTCTATTAGTAGATAATACTGACCACGATGATGCCAGTGTTTTCACTGACCCGAGGTACAGAAACCCAAGGAAGTTTCACTCCACCGGCTTCTTTGTTCTTCTGCTTGCCTCACTCTGAGGGACCCTCTTGTGAACCAATGAAGAACAATGAGATTGGAGAAACAGGAATACCATGTTCTCATGCAGCAACACCAAGTTTCTTTATCCTGAGTAATGACTTTCTTTAGAAATGCAATCAAAAGCAAATATTTGACGACTGCCTACTCTGTGCACTGTGACGGGTGCTGTGGGGGGATTTTAAAATTCCAGTTCTCTCCTAAAAAAGAGTTCATAATTTAATTGCAGAACAAGGGATGAGCTCTTGAGCAGTCAAATGGAAATGACAATTACATTTCAAGGCAATGAAAGTGCTAACAAATAGCTGTACACATCAGCAGTAGGCACAGACACGCCAGGCCTGCGGTTCAAACGCAAAAGCGGGAGACACATTCCTGCTGGGAAGGGGAGAGCAGGAAGAAGGTGCACTAGTGGGAGACAGGCTTACAGACCCGTGCAGGGCTGAAGTTTGATCTTTACCCTAAGGGAAGGGCAGCCAGCAAAGACTTTTGGAGGGAACTGCTGTGTTCAAAGCCTTTGAGAAATTCTGAGCACACCCTGGTATGCAAGACACAGTACAGAAACCCTTGGCATGCAGACCTGTTGGGGACAATTAGAATAATTCCAGTTTGAGGTTCGAGAAGGCCCCCAGTTCAGCAGTGATACAAGAAATGGAAGGATGAGTCATCTGCACCTGACGTGAAGAAGCGGGGGTGGGAGGTGAACGCCATAACCCAGTAAAGCACGGACAGCCCCAAACAGCGAGCGCTCAGTCAACGCTGGCCACTGATGATGTTTTCACTATCACCAAGATGTTGATGAACAGGCCCTGGTTATAGATGGGAAATAGGAGGCCAAGGAAGAGCGGCAGGTCCCAAGAGTCCGAGCCAACAGCTGATCCTGAACATTTCAGGGAAAAGGGGAACACAGCAGAGGAAATGCCAAGACCGACTGAGTTTCAAGCAGAATTATCTGGCCTCCAGTGAAATGCAGGTCCAAAGTGCAGAGGGAGTCACTGGCCTGAGAGAGGTGCGCAGCACCAAGGACAGACCCTCGACCAGCGTGAGACGACCCTGCCCACAACTGTCTGACTCCAGAGCTGTGGCTTCCACGCTGTGTGACCGAGGGCTCACCAGAAGTGCTCTCAGAGACACCCCTTCCCAGATGCAGCTCTGAGCCCTCTATCACCTCACTATCGCCCAGTCCTCGTGTCACACAGCAGCTCATTTTGGTGTTATACTGGTGTTTGGGATATAATCATATGTCTACAAAGGGGACCCCTGCAAATAAAGTTTGAAAACAACTGCTCTGTGGAGTGTCTTGCCCTAACTGCTCAAGAGGAAGCCGAGCCCCGCCCCAGGTGAGCTGCGCCTCTTACAGACACTCCTGTTCTAGAGGTGGACTCTGTGCCTCCAAGGTGCTCCTGAGCCAGAAGTAAGGGAAACAAATACCTGAAAACAAAGACCCACAGCTGCAAAAACGTTCAATTCAATAACATTAAAACTGAAAAGAAAACTTTCTGATGACCTCACATTCAGCTATAAAAAGGAGAAGCAGAAAAATCTGGAAAAGGGCAAAAAGGAGAAGCAGAAAAATCTGGAAAAGGGCAACTAGAGCTATTTAAGTCTCCTCATAAAAGAACAGTGAGCAGTTCAGAAGAGACTGTGGTCAGTATAAAAACAAGAACTCTCTAGCTCATTTCACTCAGCGATTCCATTGTGGCTCCAGACACAGAAGGGCACCAATCCAGAGAGTCACACCTCATAACAACAATTGGAGGGCTCAATTTCTATGCCACTGACGACTGACAGTCAGAGTGGTGGCTGCCGTGAGCTCTCTGTTGGGCCACAGTCAGGATGGGGCTTTGCCAACAGGTGTGGGTCACGTTGACTTTACCTGACAATAGGGAACTACAAATGATGCCACTGTCCCAGTGCCCAGTCCCTGGCTTCCTCATCCCTAAACAATGTAGAATTCAGCTGTCACTCTTCAGGGCTTACCTTTTCACTCCAAAATCCTCACCGAAAATATAACTGCCTGCTCTTTTTCAAGCTGTTAGGAACTAACCTCACTATTTACAATTTGTATATTTAATACACTGGCATCCCGTAAACAGAAATTCAAGAAAATTAGAAATTCAGAACAGCTTGCCCAAACGTATCCTACAATCAGGTAGCACTCAGCACTCATTTCTATAGCAATATCCCAAAATGCGTTTTTAAGTTTCAAAACATAATTCAAAAGTAGATAATAAAAATTTGTACTACAGACATCTGGTATCTTAAAAAATATAAACACATGGACAAACAAATGTTGTTCTGTTCAACAGGATTACAAGAACCAAACACAGACATTTGTAACACCTTCAGGAAGCTATGTTAACAGTGAAGCTTCTTGTTTTCTTATGAAAAAAGAATTGCCAGTCTCAGACTAAATTTATTAACTGTACACATGCATAGACATTTTAATCAGTTGCCCTGGGCATCTCTGTACCTGTAAGCTTGGGATATACAAATAACTCCGGCCTGAGGTAGGTATTTATTCACTCTCCACATGTCTGACGAAGGTCTTCTGCAGGTTGAGGCCTGTGCCAGGTGCTGGGGATGAGGCAGCAAAGAAAGACCCCTCCAGAAGCAGAGGCATGGGCAGCCCCATCCTCGCGGGGAAAAAGGACAGGGCCCTAGGATCAAAGGACACAGACCCCAGGGAGTGCTGTAAGCTTTCTGTGGAGACCTAGCAGGAGTCGGACCCCACAGTTCAGGAAAATTGATTTAGGTAAGCAATGACAAGTGACTGGCTTTGTTAACACAGAAGTGTTCAGTTTAGGTAAGGTAGATAGATCCATGTCACAATTGCTGAGGATTACCTGAACACGTGGCAGGGCAAAGAATGAATGCTCTCATTCGATGGACAAATGTTTAATAAAACACCTACTATATGCCAGGCAGGATCTCACCTTCAAGTGACACGTACACTCTCAAGTGCCATCCTTTCAAATGAACTGATAAGAAGGCATCTGTCAGCAGGGCAGAGCCACATTCCATTCACCAAACCTCCTCTCACTCCATTCTGAAACCTCCTCTTTGCCTGGCCCGTCAGAGATCCTCCAGCTATGGCAAGACTCGTCAGGGTCCCTGGGACAGCAGCTGGCAGTCTCTTGTCCAGGAGGAGCTGAACCATCTTTGAACTCTGCAATCCCGTGCCGCTTCCTGGAACACCTGCTGCTGAGGAGAAGCAGGCCCTGATCTGATGGGTACCAGCTGCTGAGAACAAAACACCCGAGGTAAGTGTGCTGCAGAATTGCAGCCCCAATGAAACGCAACCTCATCTGATGGGCTAGGTGCACTTCAAGGAAACAAGAGGTCTGGTTTTCCTTTAAAAGCAAAACTGCACAGATCTCTTGGGCATCCTCACCACCCCAGCCCTCCTTCATTTCCACATCCTCTTAGTTAGCATTCTCTCACACCTGCTAGAAGTCGGGGAGCTTAAGCAACCACAAGTGCCTCACACTGCCAAGTTCAGCCGGAATCCATGTGCTTGTTGCTGCTTTAGCCACCTGGGGCTGCTTAAAGGCACATCAGCAAAAAAAATAAAAATTAAAATTAAAGAAAAAAAGGAACATCAGCATCCTTCCCTGCCTCTCCCATGATCCAGACTTGGAAATTCAGCACAAATTTCTTGTTTCCTTCAACTCTGGGTTTCATTTTTAGGGGTTGGAAACTAATGTGCTTTTTGGCTCATGTAATGACAAAAATCCTCTGATTAAATACACACACTAATTCACTTTTTGAGGCAAACAAAACTATTTTCCATGTTGTTTTAAAAGAAAATTAAGTAGACAAAGCGCAATCACTAAAGTATATCAAACTCTGCTAAAGGGTGACAGAAAATGGGAAGAAAACTGTATCAAGAAGAAGGTGGAATCAAACTAAAAATAAAATGTAAGGGGGAGGAGACCAATTTTTCTTAAAGAAGAATTCCAAATAATTACAGTTGCCAGATTTAACAAAATACAGGACACCCAGTTAAATCTGAACTTCAGATATTGCAAGGGATGTACTTAAATTAAAAAAGTATTCATTATTTATCTGAAAATCAAAGACATCTGGGTCTACAAATAATACATGTAGATATTTCCACCTCCAGGAGGTGGAGCTTAATCTTCCCCAAACCCCTTCGAGGTGGATTGTGCTTAGAGATTCACTTCCAAGAACAGAGTTGGGAAAGGGAAAAACAGCAACTCTACAGTGGAGACCCGGCCAACACTACCTTAACCAGGTGATGAAGGTTCACATCACCAGGGATGTCACATACCCCCTGATGTGATGAGACGAGAAGGGCACTTCACCTCTGTGGTGCTCTTCCCAAAACCCAGAGCCCCAGTCTAATCACAAAACACATCAGACAAACCCAGATTTGGGGGCATTCTACAGAGTACCTGGCCAATACTCCTCAAGACTGTCAAGGTCATGAAAAATAAGGAAAGACTGACAAATTGTCACAGACAACGAAATGCAATGTGCTGCCCTAGACCGGATGCTGGAACAGAAAGAGGACACGAATGGAAAAACTGGTGAAATCCAAATAAATTCTGGAGTTTAGTTAACAGTAATATACTAATGTCAGTTTCTAATTTCGACAAACGTGCCATGGAAATGTAAGATGGGAACAACGGATATGCTGGATGGGGGTGGTATTCGGGAACTCTCTGCACTCCTGGCAACATTTCCATAAATCTAAAATTACTCCAAAATAAAAGTCTACTTTAAAAAAATCAAATGTAAAGGAATGAAAGGATATCAGAGAATTGCTTCAAAATTCTCCAGCAAAATGTAGGGAAGGAGGTGATAAAACAAGAATAATAAAGTGTTGGTAAACATAATTTTAAAAGTTTTTTAAATAAGGATTTCTTTAAAAAAGGACATAAGCAAATGGCAGAAAACGATGACTAGAATCTCACAGTGAGAATCTTTCAGGTCTCACCAACCACATTATTTTCTGTCCAGGCAGGTCCTTCACAGGGTGACTAACCACCCCAGTTTGCTAGGACTATCCCGGTTTTAGCACTGCAAGTCCCACATCCCAGAGAACCCCTCAGTCCTGGGCAAACCCGGTCCTCTCAATCTGTCTCTCCGTCTGTGTACAGCTGTCTCATAAGCACATGTGTGCACGTGCGCGCGCACACACACACACACACACACACTGGGATTTTTGAGTTAAATACACAGCAAGTTGAGTACAACCCCAGAGTCCAGGTAACTAATTCACTTTTACAGAAAACTCTAGAATAAAACATCCTCCCTCCTCTCTGCCATCCACCTACCACCACTATGTATTTATGCCCAACATCAAGCCCAGAAAGAAAGGAGTTCTTTGCCATAGTCTACAAACACAAAGTGCCCCTTTTGCACATATCCTTCCACAGCCTCGGATACGTTTCTAGAACACCCCAAGAGTTTTGGGAAAGGCCATCCTATGAACAGTCAGGCTACCCAGAGGAAGTGTGGTTTACTGTGCACAAACCTGAACAGTGAGCTCTGGGCTCCTTCAGGCTTGGCATGAATCAGAATGAGCAGGAAGCATCTGTAATAGAGAACAGCAGCCCAGCCCCCACGACGGCACCGGACGTCCTGAGACTGAAAACAGATGCTCGTGACGTAGAGTCTGCAGCACTTTCCCATCTCACACCTGCATCTGGAAACCTGAATTTGAGTTACCTGAAAGCATTTACGCACAGGTGCCATGTAAGGAGTCCAGTGATGAGCTCCTCCGTAAGTATGCAAAGAATACTGGTGGCATAGCAATGGCCATGCCTCATTTATAATCAAAACAACAGCAGCACCATTTACTGAGCAATTATTATGTGCCAGGCACACAATCAACTGTGACCCAGCAGAAGAGGCCAGGTCATAGCTGGGGACACAGGGACTTGGAGAAGAAAACAAAATTATGTTCAAAGGATTTCTATAAACTCAGATTTACACATTTTCAAAAATATAACATGAAGACTGAGGCACTGTCCCAGAACGTAGGAGACCAAAGAGACATGACAAATACAATGTGGGATCCTGGACTGGATCCTGGAACAGAAAAGGACATCAATGGGAAAACTGGAGAAATTCAAATAAGGGTTGAAGATGGTTAATGGTATTGTACCAATGCTAATTTCTCACTTTTGATAATTGTGTTATGTTCACGTAAATGTTAACATTAGGGGAAGCCAGATGAAGAGCGCACGGAAACTTCTTATTACTACTTTTACAACTTTTCTGTAAGTCTAAAATTATTTCAAAATAAAATAGTTTAAAAAGACACATTTTGCAAGTAATATACAAGAGATTATAAAAACAAACCCTGTAGACCAGAGACATTCTTTTGTAAAGATATTTCAAAGGTATTGAAAAGACTATGAAAATTGAATTTTATTTCATTTTTTAAATTTCAGACCACAAAGTAACCTTTGCAAACAAAGGCTGCAAAGGATGGGTACTTCATCAAACACTCAAGACTGCTGCTCTTTGGAAACAGAAGTCCCAAATGCTAAGGACCTTGCACCTTGTTAGAGCTCCTGGTTACTTTTTTATCTCAGGGGCACCATTCAAACGGAATGTGTGTAATGAAGTTCGGTAAACCAAGATCTCCCTGGCACTCAATTTGTTACGGGGGGCCCAGAGCCTAAATGAGGGGATAGCAGTAGCCTCCTGGAATCCTGGCTTTGGACCCAGTCAGGAAGGAGTCTTCAATCTGTATTGGCCCGTTGTGTGTAATGTAGGGTAGGGGAAGGCAGAAGGATACTACGTGCCAGGCACTAAGTGAGGCCCTTCTACTGAGGCACTCTGCACAGAAGGACCATCTTTCTGTTTTACAAACCAAGAGGGGTCACCAGAAAAGCTAAATGGCAGAACCACCGATACTTTCTGAGCCTGGGGTGAATGCAGGTCTGACCCTGCTGCCAGGAATCCGGCTCACAACAGGGGATGCCTGAGGATGGCTTCCTGAATGTGACCTGGGTCACCACAGTGGTGGCAGCAGGCTTGTGGAGCGTGCCAGCCATCACCAGAGGGCTAAGCGGGTGCCCTGGCAACACAGGTCTTCTGAGGACGGTGCTTAGGTGATGCCAGGGCCTCTATTAAAGCCACGGAAGTCATGAAAGGAGACACTGGGCATGACTGCCGATGCCCCCCCCCCACCAGGACCAGCCTCCCTCTTATCAGTGGTCTCCAAACTCAGTGATCATCCAGCCCATTGGTAAAAAGACATGGGGCATTACCCCCAATAATGCATATTCACATACTTATAAATTACATACATCTTCCGTGGTACTCACAAGCTAAGGGCATTATAAAATAGCCCTAAAAACAGACATTTTAAAAATGAGATACATATAAATAAGAGTGGTAATATTTACTTCTCATACTCCCAATGTCTTTTTTTTTGCCCACAGCCCACTCTGGAGGCCACTGGTTTACTAAGTCTCTAGCCCCTCCAGCCTGTGTGCCCGAGTCTCCCTTATGGAGGAGGAGGTAGGGGCAGGTGGGATTTGAGGCAACTGGGGACTCTCATCCAGCTCCAGATGCCCTGGGGAGGGCGAGGCCTGCAGGGCCTCTAAACAAACCACCACCAGTAGCCTTTGGATCACAGACCTGCCTCCCACCCCAACGCACTCCACATCTTTACCAGAGTTCTAGTTTGAAAATGCAAACTGAGCATGTCATTTCCCTGCTTAAAATCTTTCCGGGGCTCCCCAAGACTTTGAAGTTAAAATACAAAGTGCTTAAAACAGTGTCCAGAGCCTGTACCAAAATCCTTAGCCAAATCAACTCCCCCCAATCACAGCTGCCCCCAGGCATGCAGACGAGCTTGCAGATTCAGGACCATGCTGTGGCAGCAGCCTCCAAGAGGGCCCCAATAATCCTTGCCTCCTGGTATCCATGTCTTTATGTAGTCCCCACCCCCCCTCACAACGGATGGGACTGGCCTGTGCAGCCAATAGGGCACTATGAAATGACAGCACGGGGTTTCTGAGGCTAGGTCACAGAAGACATTGCAGCTTCCACCCTGCCCCCTCTTGGATCACTTGCTCTGGGGAACCCGGCAGCTTGTTGTGAGGACATTCAAGTGGACCCAGGAAAAGGCATCAGGAGGAGGGGAACTGAGATCTCCTGCCAAGAGCTGGTGTTGACATGCCAGCCACGTGAGTGAGCTACTTTGGAAGCAGACCCTCTAGCCCCAGTTGAGCCTCCAGATGCCTGTGCCCCTGGGCTGACATCTTGAGTGCAACCCCACGACAGACCCTGAGCCAGAACCACCCAGCTAAACTGCTCCTGAATTCCTGATGCTCAGCAACAATATGAGATAATAAATATAGTTAAGCCACTAAGTTTTGAGGTATTTTGTTACCCAGCAATAAATAACTAATACGCTATGCTCTCCCTCCCTCCATGTCTTTGCAAAAGCTTGTCCCTCAATGTCCTATGTCCTTCTCACTTACCCATACATATATCCTTTCTCTCTCTCTCTCCATATCTCTCTCTCATACACACACACACACACACACACACACACACACACACACACATATACACTAGTGCACGCTGCCATAGCACTGTGGACATTCCTCTCAGAGAAACTCTTAAAATAGGCTAGAATTACCTGTTTCTCTCTCGGGACACTGGGAGCAACTTGTCGGCAGAGGTGGTCTGCAAGGACACCTTCAGCCAGACCAAGTTGCTGGAGAAACATGTGCTCACCCGCCACCCCCAGCTCTCCAAGAAGGCCGACCTACAGTGCATCCACTGCCCGGAGGTCTTTGACAACAAGAATGCGCTGCTCACCCACATCCACCACGGCCACACCAACCAGAAACACAAGTGCCCCTTCTGCCCCGAGCAGTTCTCCTCAGTAGAGGGCATCTACTGCCACCTGGACAGCCACCAGCAGCCTGACTCCAACAACCACAGTGTCAGTCTTGACCCCATGCTGGGCAATGTGGCCTCCGTGAGCAGTGCCACACCAGACTCCAGCAGCTCTGTGGAGCATGGCTCCACCCCAGACTCCACCTTGAAGCCACGGCAGGGCCAGAAGAAGATGCAGAATGATGGGCAGGGCTGGTCTAAGGTAGTCTACAGCTGCCCCTATCACTCTAAGCAGGACTTCAACAGCCTGGCCATGCCAGGCACAGAGACTTAACACAGCAGATGCTCAAAGAATACTGAATGAACGAAAGGTCACAGGGGACACTACAAGAAATAGCATGGAGCTGAGCCCCAGATGTCAATATTCAATCAGAAAGCACTAGCACGAGGGGCATTAAAACAGCCAGTCCTCCCTTCACAGGAACACCTTCAAGAATCTACAAGTAAAAAGAACACTTTCTTATGCTGGGAGGTGGATACCCCAGTGTTCACTGTCTTATTCCTCCTTGTCTTAAATAATTCACAATAAACTATTTTTAATTGGAAAAGAAGATACAGAAAATGAGCTCCGCTCACAGAAGCAACTCTGTTCTGAAGTTTTTTTGAAAAAATAAATATTTTGATTTACTAAATTAAATGTAATCCATTTTGATAGGAGTATAGATCAAAGGTACTTAGTCAACTATTGATTAGATACTTTTCATGAACCTTTTCTCCCAAACTGGATCATGAAAACAAGACATCTTCAAGAGGTCAGCCCTATGAAGACCTTGTTAAAGGAAAAGCCGTTCCTCAGAGGGGTTAGCAATGCCCCTCTGACCTGAGTAGGATGACAAAGGGCCAGGGAACTGAAAGGACAAGACCGCTGGGCACAGCCAGACACGGCGTTCCCGCCTGAGGCTCAGCCCCTCCCTTGCCCTGGACCTTTACCCCCATTCCCAGTACACAAGGACAGCAATAAAAATGACTTCAACATAGTCATAAAAGGAAAGTTAATTTTTCATTAATTTAGCCTCCCTGAGCCACAACAGAATTATCTGAAGCAGCTGTATCAGTTCAACAATGTGACAAGAAAGTCAGAATTGACCAAATGGCTGTTTTATATCTGTTTGAAAGAAAAAGAAAACCAAAAAAGGAGGGAGGGTCAGTGGTAATCTGACTTCTCTTCTATTCTTATCTAATTTGAAATGTCAGTTCGTATAGGTCATCCTCATTCTTTTTAACTGGTGCACAGTATTCCCCATTATGGATAAGATATATTTGTCTAACCTTTCCTCTACTGATCAGCACTTTGGCTGTTTCCATAACACTGTAAGGAGCACCCTTGTACCAATATCTTCATGCACATGTGCACAGACATCTGAAGGCGAGGTTCAGAGAAGTGAGATTGCTCAATCAAGTTATGTCTGGTTCTAATTTTGATCAATATTGCTAAATGCCTTCTCAAAAGGCTTCACCAGCTTGCTCCCACCAACGGTGTATCACAGTGCCCATTTTCTTGTACTCTCATCAACTGATATTATCAATTTTTAATTTTTACCAAACTAAACAGACAAAACAATGGGATCTTATAATTTGCATTTCCTGCATCATCAGTGAGACTGAGCATCTTTTCAAACCTTAGTCACCATTTGTATTTCTTCTGGGAATTGCCCGATAATAGCCTCTTCCCAGTTTCCTATAGGTTTTTGGCCTTCTTTTTTTTATTTATTTGTAGGTGCTCTTTATAGATTCCAAGTATTAGTTCTTCATTTATAAAAATAAAAAAAATGTTTCCTAAACGGAGATACATGTCATGTTTGTGGATTGGAGGATTCAACATAGTAAAAAAGTTAATTCTCTGAAAATTAATGTAGAGTTTTTATGCAATTCCTATCAAAATCCCAGCATACTTTTTGGAGATGCAGACAAGCTTATTCCAAAATTTATATGGAAAGGCACAGGCCCTAGAATAGCTAAAACAAGTCTGATAAAGGAGAATAAAGTGGAAGGAATCACTGTACCCAAAACTAAGGCTTACTACCTAGCTACAGTCATCAAGACAGTGTTGTAATGGTGGAGGGAGAGGCACAAAGGTCAATGGACAAAACAGAGAATCCAGAAATAGACCCCCACAAATAAGTCCAACTGATTTCGACACAGCGTACAAATGGGGGAAATAAAATGATACTGGACCAACTGGATATCTGTAGGCAAAAAAAAAAAAGAACCTCAACCTAAAGATGGGTAGATTTTATCAGTCTCAATGTCCTAGCTGTAATATTGCACTATACTTTTCCAAGATGCTGCCATTAGGGGAAACTGGGTGAAGGGTACACAGTATCTCTCTTTATTATTTCGTACCATTGCATGTGAACCTATAATTACCTCCTTTAAAAATTCAATTTAAGGGGCCGGCCTGGTGGTGTAGGGGTTAAGCGCGTGCTCGGCTTCGGCGGCCTGGGGTTCACAGGTTCAGATCCAGGGTGCACACCGACGCACCACTTGTCAAGCCATGCTGTGGTGGCGTCCTATATAAAGCAGAGGAAGATGGGCAAAGACGTTAGCCCAGGGCCAATCTTCCTCGGCAAAAAGAGGAGGATTGGCATCGGATGTTAGCTCAGGGCTAACGTTCCTCACAAAAAAAAAAAAATTCAAATGAAAAATGTTAAAAATATTTTCTCCTATTATCTTCTGAATTTCTTTATGGTGTAGGAGCGTTAATTTTTATCTGGTCAAATTTACTTTTCTCTTTATGTCTCCTGGATTTATTGAATTTTTTTATAGTTTGCAATTTTTCTTAAAATTGCTAAAATAAGCAAGTAGTACATCTACTTAAAAGTCTTTTTATATTACACAAATGTCTCTTTATAATAAAAAGTATTTTTTCAATTAGCCATAAGAAACCCCCATGAAACATAAGAAAATTAAATAAACCTGGGCATAATCTTAAAAGAATGATGTTTAAGTGATCTCAATTTCAGGTTTAGTTGATATGACAAGAAAAGAGAAATTAAACATCATGAATGGAATGGAAAAAGCACATGTAGATGCAGGTGCTCATGAAGGGAGGGAGGAAACATTCTGCTAAGCCAGGTAAACATTAGAGCATCCCCATTCCACCCACCTCCATGTCAGTCTGGGCAGTCACAGTGGGGGCAACAAGGCCAAAGGTGCAAGCCTGGCAACAAAGTCAGGCGCAGCTTTGGGTCAAGTTCTTTGGCACCTGACTCAGGATCTGACCCATCAGACTATATCCCAGAAAGGTGTATGTTCCACTTTTCTAAAACTTTCTTGCTGGGTATACCAAAAGACTTTATTTTAAACTTATAAATTCTTCTTAAGAAAGCAGTCATAAACATTTGTGTTGTCTGTACTTACCTCTTTTTTTAAAGAAAGTATTCATTCAGACATCTTAAACAGAACTACAAATAATAAAGTTCCATTTTCAGTGCCTAAAATGTACCAGGTGCTAGTCCCGGCGCTTGACCTACTTTCTACACAAAGAGGTGAGTAACCTGTCCAAAGCCAAACAGCAAGACAGTGTTGAGTCTGATCCCACACCAACGCCTGGGGCTCAGAGAGCTGCTTCTCAAAGTGCAGGCTCATGGTGCATTACACAGTCATATCTTCAACTGCTAACCAGAGTCCCAGCCTTCAATAAGTGGGTTAGCTGTCTACACCAAAACTTCCCCTGTTGATACTAACATGGGACTTATTAATAAATATTATCTCAGAGAAATAGAAACATAAATACTTTTAACTCAATCATGTTTAATCAGTGGGATATGAAAAACAAATAGTACCAACAAAATGAAAAGGCAACCCATGGAATGGAAGAAAATATTTGCAAACCATATATCAGAAAAAGGTTAATATCCAAAATATGTAAGGAACTCACACAATTCAACAGTAAAATACTAATAATAATCCAATATTTAAAATGGATAGAGGACCTGAATAGACATTTTCACAAAGAAGACATATAAATGGCCAAGAGGTACATGAAAAGATGCTCAATATCACTAATCATCAAGGAAATGCAAAGCAAAACCGCAATGAGATATCACCTCACACCTGTTAGAATAGCTGTCATCAAAAAGACAAGAGATAACAAATGCTGGTGAGGATGTGGAGAAAAGGGAACCCTTGTGCATTGTTGGTAGGAACGTGAACAGGTGCAGCCACTATGGAAAACAGTATAGAGGTTACTCAAAAAATTAAAAATAGAACTACCATATGATCCAGCAATCCCATTTCTGGGTATATACCCAAAGGAGATGAAATCACTATCTCAAAGAGATATCTGCACCCCATGTTATTGTAGCATTATTTGCAATAGCCAAGACATGGAAACAACCTAAGTGTCCATCAACAGATGAATGGATAAAGAAAACATGATATATATATATGTAATGGAATAAAAGAAAAATAAATCTTGCCATTTGAGACAACATGGATGGACTCTGAGGGCGTTACGCTAAGTGAAATAAATCAGACAGAGAAAGACAAATACTGTATGATCTCACATATGTGGAATCTAAAAAAGCTGAACTCATAGAAACAGAGAGTAGAATGGCGGTTGCCAGGGGCAGGAGAATGGGGGATGCGGGTGGTATTGATCAAAGGGTACAAACTTCTAGTTTTAAGATAAATAAGTTCTGGGGATCTAATACACAGCACGGTGACTACAGTTAACAATACTGTATTATATACTTAAAAGTTGCTAAGAAAGTAGATCTTAAAAGTTCTCACCACAAAAAAACACAAAACTCATAATTACGTGAGATGATGGCAGTGTTAACTAACCTTATTGTGGTAATCATTTTGCAATCTATAACTGTATCAAATCATCATGTTGTATATCTTAGACTTACACAATGTAATATGTCAATTATATCTCAATAAAGCTGGAAGAAAAAATTCAAAAGAAAAACAAATAGTAAAATCATGAATCTTCCTCTTCTTATATTCTTACTAATAAAATTACCTGTGTGTCTGGAGTCGAGCCCAAATTACAAATCATTAGTGGCCACCAAGAAACGAAACTGGATGGCCCAATTCCTTCATTTCAGAGAAGAAAGTCAAATTTCGTCAACACTTTCATCTACTAATATTTATTGCAAAGACATAAAGCATGACAAGCATTTAATTATCAGAAATTAAGTATAAATAGAAGAAAGACTGGCTACAGTTTAATATTTAGACTACAATTAAATCTTTAAGAAAATACACACACACCTCAGGCCTTTATGCTCTCTCCCTGGAATCTTCTTCCCCCAGATATCCACGGAAAGGGGCTTAATAAATAATATCTTTGTGTAGACAGACAGAACACTAAAGAGCATACCTTATTTTAAAACCCTGGGCACCAAATACTTATGATAATTCAAGATTTCCCACCTATAATGTGGATTTTCAGAAATCTTTGCCTGATGTTAAACTCACTTTCTAGCCATTACTCCAAGTTCTGTCGCTTAGAACTCAGAGATCATAGCCCCAAACATTCAGCCACAGACCTCAAACCACCATTAGGGTGAGGCTCCTGAGTGCAGTCTCACCTCCCCACAATGAAAGAGCCAGAAGGGAATCTTTAGATCTGACATACTGATCCATGAAAAGAAGTCAGAGGCAAAAATTCAGGACTGGCCAAGTGGAGATGGCAAATCAGGTGGAAGGCCCAAATCTAGATTGGAAAGGCTTTGAGGAAAAGTCCAACGGAGGTGTCGCCTGGATTTAAACTCCTTACAGAACTGTGAAGGCTCCTCCCGCCAACCTCATGGCTTTGAAGTTAGCTCCTCGTAATAAAGGCACTCATAGTGACCAGTATTTTTATCCAGCACAAAAAAAATAAACCTCAATCCTAAAATATTTGGTCTTAAAAATATACTCAGGGGCCAGCCCCGTGGTGCAAGCGGTTAAGTGCGTGCACTCCGCTGCAGTGGCCCAGGCTTCGCCGGTTCGGATCCCGGGCACGCACCAACGTACTGCTTGGCAAGCCATGCTGTGGCGGCGTCCCATATAAAGTGGAGGAAGATGGGCACAGATGTTAGCCCAGGGCCAGTCTTCCTCAGCAGAAAAAAAAAAGAGGAGGATTGGCAGATGTTAGCACAGGGCTGATCTCTTCACAAAAATAAAATATATATATATATATACACACTCAGTTGCTTCCAGGTTTAAGTACTGAACAAATCTCACTGCATTTTTTTTTTCAGTGAGGAAGATTAGCCCTGAGCTAACATCTGTTGCCAATCCTCCTATTTTGCTGAGGAAGACTGGCCCTGGGCTAACATCCATGTCCATCTTCCTCTACTTTATATGTGGGACACCTGCCACAGCATGGCTTGATAAGCAGTGCGTAGGTGCGTGCCCGGGATCCGAACATGCGAACCCCAGGCCACCAAAGTGGAGCACACGAACTTAACCACTATGCCACTGGGCTGGCCCCTCACTGCATTTTTTAAATCTTCCTCATTATCATAATTAATATTCCCATAACACATTGCACAACTCATGCATCCCCTCCCACACGACTTCATCCTTCACAACAGCCTGTGGGGTCCACAGGGCAGGGATCATCATCCCCTTTGTCTGAGGAGACACAGAGTATCCCACAACCACCCTGCAGGAAGCAGAGGTCAGTACTGGAATCCAAGTCCTCTGATTCAAAAATCTCTACTTCCGCCAATCAAACCTCAACACAGAAGAGGACCACCTTCTTTTTATGGTTCTTGGTTTTGTTTTGTTTTTATTAAAATCCCAAACACCTCCATGGCCACAAGAACCAAACCTGTACTAACATGTAATTCTAATTAATGCTATCTTTTCAATAAATGACAAATTCAGTGTCACAGAGCCTTGTCACTTCTTTTCTATCTCCCATGGTGGTAGTCAGCCTCTAAGACAGCCCCACGGATCCTCACCTCCTGGTATTCAGGCCTGTGTACTCCTCTGCCACACTGACCTGTGTAACCAACAGGATATTTTGGAAATGATGGTGTGTAACTTTTGAGGCCAGGTCCTAAAGGAGGTTGTGGCCTCTGCCTTGCTCTCTCTTGAACTGCTCAATCTAGAGGAAGCCAGATGCCATGTCATAAGTCATGTCAAGCAGCCCTATGGGGAGGCCCACATGGAGAGGAACTGAGCCTCCTGCCAATGCCAACTCCAAATTGCCAGTCACATGAACCATCTTGAAAGCAGATCCTCCAGTCCCAATCAAGCCTTCAGATGACTGCAGCCCCAGCTGATACCTTAACTGCAACCTCACAAGAGACCCTGAGCCAGAAGCACCCAGCTAAGCCACTCCTGAATTCCTGACTTACAGAAACTGTACAAGATAATACATGTTTATTGTTGTCTTAAGCCACTAAGTTTTGGGTATTTTATTACACAGTAGTAGATGTCTAATATACCCTATTTCTTTACAAGATTCCAGGCACTCATTAGACTTGAATTAAGGCAGCAGTGAGAATGATTTCCTGTTAATTCATCTAGATTCCCTCACTCTGACCCTTTTGTGTCCAAGCCCATATTTGGATAACCCAATTAATTAAGGTTAAAGGTACTACCTGTGGCCAGAGAGAAAATTATGGAAAACTAATGATCAAAGTAGAGTTTTAGATCATATTTATCTTAAAAGTCTTCAAAACTATTGGAGGGTCTTAGTCTATTGTCTAATAAATAAGAAAGGCTTTCCTTCCCCTTATTTCTTTGGCATATTTTCAATAGAGTAGTAATTCATAAACTACAATGTTAGGTTACATGTTACTCAGCAGTGTGGGGCCCAGACTGGGGTTGTTTGGGAGGACTCTCAGTTCATCCTGCTCATTTGTAAAGTAAGGGGTACCCGTGAGCAAAAAGAGACCACCCATCGGTGATGGGGATGTGCAAACAGGAACCTGAGAACTCTAGCTTTCGTTATAAGAGTACTGCCTTTGACAAAATTCAAATAAAATCTATAGATTAGTATTGTATCCATTTCAGGTTCCTGGTTAGATCATTATACTATGGATATGAAAGATGCTAACATTAGAGGAAGCTGGGTGAAGATATACAGGTATCCTGTGTACTACTTTTGCAACTTTTTTATATGTCTAAAATTATTTCAAAATAAAAAAGATTAAAAATAAAATACATTTAAAGGAGCAACAAAAAGAATATTTTCATTAAAATTTAAATAACACTAAATCTATTCCTTGAAAGGCTCTGATGCCAGTTTTCCAGAACATACTTGGAAAAGTTGAAAAATGACTATATTTAAAAAGAGAACCTGGGCCGGCCACGTGGCTTAGCGGTTGAGTGCGCAGGCTCCGATGCTGGCGACCCGGGTTCGGATCCCGGGTGCGCACTGACGCACAGCTTCTCTGGCCATGCTGAGGCCACGTCCCACGTACAGCAACTAGAAGGATGTGCAGCTATGACATACAACTATCTACTGGGGCTTTGGGGGAAAAAATAAATAAATAAATAAAAAAGACATAAGAAGAGAACTGAGATACAAGGAGTGTCTCAGCTTAATTTCAAACCTCTTATTCTCAGGTGGGCAAACACTTCTAGTGTTTGGGTGCGTGCTACCTGGGGCCAGGGAAGTCAAATATACAATGGCCCCTTCCTTGACAAGTGTAGGACGGGAGCAGACACAGTGCTCACCCAGCATCTAAGTGCTCCCCAACGTTCTCAGCATCCCATGCAGTGAGTGATTCAGATGGGAACATGAACAGAGGTGATGCACCAGAGTTGGTAAGGTGCCTCCATCCTTCTCTTCCCCTCCCAGGGAGGCCAGTGTTACCACCTGGAGGGAACCTGGATCCCTGAGTCAGCAAACGAAGTAGACTCCCACCTACCCATGTTGTACTTTGGTGAAATTAACTTGTATCATGTTAAGCCACAGACATTTCTGAGGGTCTGCTGTGGCAGCTAGCATTTCTTAAGATAATCCCAATAAAGATATTTCCATTGAGAATAATTAACCTAGAACTTCCAAGAAAAAAAAAGTGCTAAAATTTATCGGGTTATAATGACATCTTCATAGTGGAAAATGAAAATATCCAAGCTTCCTTTGTATTTAGATGTTTTCTCCATTATCCTACAGAAATATTCACACAAGTAGGCAAAGATTTATGTACAAACGTTTACTGCCACACTGCCAGTTTGTGTTAGAAAAAAAATGAAAACAAACTAAATGCCCATCAAATGGGAAAGAACATAGCCATTCAATGAACTATCCTCTGTGGTTCCCACACATTGCATCTGATGTGTGCTCTGCCCACACTTCTCTCCAACTGGACTCTCAATCAGAAGTGCCCTCAGCTGTGCCATGCACAGGGATACCCAATAAATGTGCATTTTCTGTGATGGTTACTGACACATGATGATGGGTACCTGGGAGTTTCTTAAACTATTCTCTCCATGTGAGTTTGACATTTTCTATAATACAAAGTTTTAAAAATGTCTGTTTCAGAAAAACTGCTGTAATTAAAACTGCAATAAACAGAAATTATTACGCTCACTAAAAGAGGCAAGAAAACTAACCCAGACAGATAAAGCAACTGGTATAGTACATCAGTGGTTAGAATGGGCTGCCCACTGATTAACTCATTAGTCTTCTATAATCACTCACATAAATCCAGTGGGAATTGAAGCTATTTGTACGTAGATTAATTTAAGAGAGTTCGTGACCTTGTTTGAAAAACAAAGACATTGAATAGGAAGCATTCCCAACGGACTCTCATTTTCCAGACTATATTGTAGACCCCTAAAACTCAGGATTCTTGTTTTGTTTTTACTGAAATTAAATTTAAATGGAAAATCATAACATAGCTAAACATTCTAATAATCAAAAACACTCTTTGAAATAACTTTATATTTTAAATTACTTATATTTTAAAATAAGATATAGAAGCATGATCCATAAACATTTATTCATTTTCCAAGTCATGATTACTTTTTAAAATAATAAAGTGATCTTACTGTTAATATTGATTACTTCTCAAAAAAGGAGGTTCTTTTAACACTGTAAGACATTTTTACTTACATATGTATAAAACTGAAGCTTTCCTTATTAACCCAACCTTTTACCCAAAAAAATTTTTTTCTAGCCTGTCAAACACAGACAATGTTTCTAACTGTGAGATACACAGGTTCTGGAGATGGGCCAGTGTGATTCCCAGAGCTTTGGCATGGAGAAATAGAACAGAATGGGTAAGCTCTGAAGAATAGCTTTGCAAGCAGGCCGTAATTAAAATTGACTAACCTTTGCAATAAACAGAATCAATACCATCCAACCTTTGGGGAGAAAAGGAACACACAGACCTGTAAACCTCAGTGCAATTACACAGTGAACTGAAGGGACGCTTCTAAGGTCAAATGGCACGGACATGAATATGTTTCTAGAACAGCTGACTTCTGGAGGACCAAGTGCCACCCACAGATCTGAGAAACTGTGAGGCTTTCTTTGTTTAAACAGACCGTATTATAAATCAGAAAGATGGTAGTTAAGGAAGTTCAGTCAGAAGAAATCTGAGGCAGTGTGATCTGAAAGACCATCTTCTGTTGGATTCCAGCTCCCGTACTTCATGGCCAGGCCATGTGACCGTGAACAAGCCATTTAGGGAGAGAACTGAGCTTCTCCCCTCTCAGGTGGCTGTAAGGGTCACACGCATGATGTGAAACTTAGAAACCATTAGTTCTCAAATTTGTTTCTATTAACAGTGATAGTCTGCTATTTATTGTAATCCTCCTTCATGTATAATAATTTCATTTTTCAAAACCAAGGTGTACTCAAAGTCATACAGTGCCGAAAAACAGTTTCTCAACATTTCACTTAAAAAAGAAAAGAAACTTTTGAAAAGAACGCCAGAGCCACTATCCAAAGAGAGAAGGCAGATCAGAAGTTTATGAATTAGCACCTGTCTAACTTATACACAAGCAGGCTATTTGTCTGTTTAGCTGATTTACCTCTCACATTAATTACAAGTCATTAATAAGTAAAATCATTTATATTTCATAAGCTGCTTTAATTTTTTTAGAGTATTTTTATTTCACACTCAAAAACCAAACAATTACTACTTTCATATATGCGTATACTTTAGATCAATATTTAAGTTCAAACAGAGATAATTTATGAATCTGGTCATTGCTCTTTAATTAATGTTAGGTAACATGGTATTCAGCCACAATACACTTGTTAGTAGCCACATTCACAGCTGTATCACCCCTTTTTGCTTCAGGAAGCCTCAGACACACTAGCAAAAAAATTTTTTTTTTTTATAATTTTATCTATTTATTTATTTTTTCCCCCAAAGCCCCAGTAGATAGTTGTACATCATAGTTTCACATCCTTCTAGTTGCTGTACGTGGGACGCGGCCTCAGCATGGCTGGAGAAGTTGTGCATCGGTGCGCGTCTCGGATCCGAACTCTGCCCGGGATCCGAACTCGGGCCGCCAGCAGCAGAGCGCACGCACTTAACCGCTAAGCCATGGGGCCGGCCAAAAATTATATTTCTAAAGTGAGTCAGCCAACACCTGCCCCCAAGCGCCTCTCCTCTGATCCTCACTGCCATTCATGCCCTCCCATCTGAGGCCTGCCCACAACTTGAAGGTGAGAGTGCTCTTTCAGAAGTGAGACCCAAGTGCCCAAGCGGGTTGGCAGGGCCCCTTTACGTGGGCATCCCTGACCCCATGTCCAGGAATACACTTCATGAAACTGGAACCAGAGGGGTTACCGCACATGTCCCTGGAAGGGTGCTCATCCCCACCCCTCACCCCTCACCCTTCACCACCTGCTGAGGCCTCCAGGCCACACCTGGCTTGGTCCAAAAGCTGGATGGGCCCCTCCAGGCTCAGCGTGGCGGCTCCCAAACAGGAGCCAAGCAGGAACCACAAGGGAAAAGCATTGCCTGAGGATGTGATTGACTTTTAATCTTCCTAGGAGCTACTCCACCAGACTGAAAACAGAAAACAGAAATGGGACTTTTCTCTCACCGCTTTTGGGAATATTTTATTCTTACAACTATTATTTTCCAGGTAATATTTATTGGCAATCCCCCAAAATGCCTAGAAGTGCACTTAACTTTAAGGATGGGGTGCATAAGGATATGCGAAGACAAATGCAGACCCTTTTGAGTACCCTCATGCTGTCCCCTCGGCCCACTTCTGACGTCAGCCCCAAGCTGCTGCAGACAGTACCATGCAAGTTCAACTCAACTAACAGAGGACTCCTCAAACAAGCACTGGGGGTCTTTTCGCCTCAGGGCCTTCTCAGAAGTCATGGGAGCCTGCTTGCCTGCTTGGACAGCCAATGGGGGCAGGAACCAGTGGCTAAAGGCCCCACCTCCCACCCTCTGGACAGATAACCCTGGAAGGCATTCTGTACACTTGAACAAGTGGGTTGGTTAGAAATACTGCAGATGCACCTCCATCCCTATATAACTATAAGAATCTGGTGAGCCCTACGCCCTAACCCTTTGGAGCAGTATTCTTGGCCTAGATCTCGTGTTATGCTCCAAAAGGAAGAATTCTTACCAGATGCAACTAGAACAGTGGTTCTCAGCATTAGCTGCTTGTTGGAATCACCTGGGGAGCTTTGAGAAGTCTTGATGCTCAGATCACTCTCAGGAAAAATTACATTGACCTGTCTCAGGGTGGGGCAGGCTGCCCAGGGCTCACTCTTATACTGGGACCCAGGACTTCCAACACTGGCCAGGAGTGCAGTCAGCCAAACCCTGCAGAAAGGGCCGACAGATGCAGTGAGGCAACTCTCAAGGGGAGATAAGATAAATCCTTTAAGATAAATCCTCTCTTTACCAGAATGTACTAGAGGCAGGGGATCCATGAAGGTGGGAAGCAGATAAACGGATTACATACCAACAGATAGTCTTCGTTTTTATACAACTGGAATCAGACTACATGTATTCTTTGGAGAAGCGCTTATTTCCTATAATAACATAGCTACTATGTTTTCCCACGTTAAGTGCATATATCTCTATTGCATTCAATTTTTAAAACTAACTAGCCAGTTGTCATAACACCTTTGTTGAAAATGTACCTCTTGCCCACTGATCTGAAATGCTCTCTTTATTATATACCAAACCTCCTAAATAATCAGATTCTCTCTCAGGTCTCTCATCTAGTCCGCTAATAGGTTTCTCTCTTGCTCTGCCAGCACCATCTATTTTCATTACCGTAGTGTTGTAATATATTTTGATATCTAGGAAAGCCAGTACCCTCTGCATGATTTTTTTTAAATTACGTTTATCTCTTTAATTCCACTGGAATTTATTTTAAGGTATGGTATAAAGTAAGGATCTAAAATGATTAATTTTCCATAATTGCCAACCAGTTGCCCAATTACTGCTTACTGAGAATCTTTCCATCTGTCATTAATTTGTAGTGCCTACTTTATAACATATGATACCCTTACACAGTAAATATCACACAGTCAATTCTGAACTGCCCATTGCCCTCCCTTAATTGGTCTAAGATCCCTGCCCTTGGGGAACTTACATTCTAGCAGGGAAAAAAGCCAATAAATTTTAAAAAGTAAATAACCAATAGATAGAGTTACAATATTTTAGAAGGTGATAAGTCTTACAAAAGCAGTAAGAAGTAGAGCAGGGTGGGAGGCACGGGAAGGACAGAGCAGGGATGGGGGTCAGGGGTAGGCTGCAGTATGAAGTAGGGTGATCAGCGTAGCGGGACAGGAGTACAAGGAGGGAGGGCAGGCTCCATTACAAGGAAGGGTGGCCAGGATAGGGGACTGGGAATGTGAGGTGTTGGGGGGTGAGGGGAGGAGGAGCAGGCTGCAGTATGACAGAGGGTGGCAGGGCTGACTTCACGGGTGGGTGACCCAAGCAGGCACATAGGACCTCGAACTCAAAACAGCCTGTACTTGATTTAATGCTCTATCACCATTTTGAAATTCTTAGTAATTTTATTTTTGGCTTTGTGTTTTGTAGATGAAGTCCAATGGGACAATGGAGCGTGTGCATGAGCAGAATGGATATGCACAACATGTGTGTCCAGTTGCCGTTCCTTGCTGCCCCATTCACGTTCAGCATTCTGTGAGCACAGAATCCCAGTGCACCTATTGTGTGGGAGTTTAGGCCACTCAAAGCAAGTGTGAGACAAGCGTGTTATGTCTATAACTGAGCAAGCAGGGGTGCTGACAGCCCCAAGAGGTCACGCTTTCCATTGAACCAGAACTTGTTTTGAATGCAGAAAGAGGGCAATAGTGTTTAAGAAACATGAACGACCAAGGAACCCCATCATAACCTTTCTTACTCACATTACTTTCCTATGTTAGCCACTACTCACCCTGAACATAACAACACAGGAGAAGGAGAAACAAGGCAACCCACATTTCCCCTTTCTGTCAGTCCTTCCTTACACATTAGTTAACTGAAGTAGAGAGTGTTGGCAGAACATACTGCTATCAAGAAGCGAAACAAGGGGCCCGGTGGCGCAAGCGGTTAAGTGCGCGCGCTCCTCTGCAGTGGCCCGAGGTTCGCCGGTTCGGATCCCGGGCGCGCACCGATGCACCGGCTTGTCAAGCCATGCTGTGGCAGCGTCCCATATAAAGTGGAGGAAGATGGGCACGGATGTCAGCCCAGGGCCAGTCTTCCTCAAGCAAAAAGAGGAAGACTGGCAGATGTTAGCTCAGGGCTGATCTTCCTCACAAAAAAAAAAAGTGAAACAAAAACAGGTAAGTTAGTTTTGCACAGCGTTCCACTGCTCTGGTAAGAACGAAACACTTATGCGTGTACACACTACAAAATACAAATTGTGTAATTTCGGTGATTTCACACACAAGTTAAATTTGTGTTTAAAAATGGCACTGGTCAACATAGAGATAAACAATAAAATTCATGTTAATAATCTAAATTTTTAATTTGTCTTTGTTTAGAACGATATTAAATAACAAATAAAAAGCACCATGACAAGTCCAGAAACCACAGATAAAAGGAAAAAGCTTTACATTGCGATACCTTTATAATTTTATTTATTTTTTCCCCCAAAGCCCCAGTAGATAGTTGTATGCCATAGCTGCACATCCTTCTAGTGGCTGTATGTGGGACGCGGCCTCAGCATGGCCGGAGAAGTGGTGCGTCGGTGCACGCCCGGGATCCGAACCCGGGCCGCCAACAGCGGAGCGCGCACACTTAACCGCTAAGCCACGGGGCCGGCCCGCGATACCTTTAAAAGTACATTTTTCCTGGGGGCCAGCCTGGTGGCGTAGTGGTTAAGTTCACGCACTTCGCTTCGGTGGCCCAGGGTTCACAGGTTCGGATCCCAGGCGCAGACTTAGGCACTGCTTATCAAGCCATGCTGTGGCAGGCATCCCACATATAAAGTAGAGGAAGATGGGCACAGATGTTAGCTCAGGGCCAATCTTCCTCAGCAAAAAGAGGAGGATTGGCAACAGATGTTAACTCAGGGCTAACCTTCCTACCAAAGAAAAAAAGTACATTTTTCCTGCTTTTTGAATAAGGAGTCCAGCGTTTTCATTTTGCACTGAGCCCTGCAAATGATCTAGCCGTCCCTGCAGATGCCCTAGGAAAAAGACCCTCACCAAGGCACGGGCCAGGGCAACGGCCTGTCCTCCTGGTCCCTCCCTCTACAGCCCAGAGCCGTGGTCCCAATCTTGGCTGCAGACTAGAACCACTTCTAGTCCCACTCTCAGAGAATCTAGCGTCATTGGTCTGGGGTGCTGCCTGGGCAGTGGAAATTTTTACAGGAGATTCTAATGCAAATCCAAGGTTGAGAACCAGCAGTCTAGACTGAGGCTACCAGGCACCAGGCACACTCGCCCCTCAAAAGCCATGGATCCTGCAGTTGGCACCGCCAGCAAGACCTGCTGTGGTATCAGATGAGAAAACTGCACCAGCTTCCTACAGTAAGTGATCTGGTCCTTTATTCATAAATATGAACCAACAACCAAGAGTCACTGGGCACTTGGGGAAAATTAACAGCACCAGAGAGAAGAGATAAGATGTACAAATACAACAACCAGCTCTGTAGGACCCTCAGTAACTCAGAGAACAGAAGAGACCTTTTAAAAGCACTGCTCCTGATGTGGGCCCCGTCTAGGATGATGCTACCACCATCCTTTAGTCACCTCCACCAGAAATCCAAGCCACGTCCTTGACAGCCCCCATCCTCCACAATCAATCAGTCCCCTCCTCTCTGGCTCGTCACCCCCTGTGCATCTGGTTCATGCTCTGCTCCTCTCTAGCATGGCCCGGTGCCGTGTTCACCTCTCAGATCCCCCTGCCTCTCTTGTCTTGCCCAGCCCAATCTATCTGCCGTCCTGCTACAAGTGAGTCATAGATAAAGAGCAAATCTGACCTTCCCATCCTGCTGAACTCTCTACAGTGGCTGCCCACTGCCAAAGGACCAAGCCCTAAGGTCCTTACCAGGACACTGAACACCATCATCATCTGCCTGCCTCTCCAGGCTGTCTTCCTTCCCACCTGCAGCTTTCTTGCCCCACCAGACTCAACTGCTTGTTATCCCATGGGGCAGGTTCAAGCCTCCCCGCCTTGTTCATGCTCTTACAAGAATGTACCAGCTCCTGCCCCAAGCTTTCAGACCCAGCTAACCCTTCCTCATCCCTCAAGACTCAACTCAGATGTTTGATTCTGCTCATGGACACCTGTCCTGATGACCATTCCCCCACCCGAGGCTCTGTGTATTCCACTCGCTCCCTCAGCACCAGGCAAATGATGCCCTCTTAGAACTGTCCCAATGTGCTTTCCATCTCATTAAAGTACAAGCCTCTCAAAGAAAGAAACCATGCCTTATTTCTCTTTCTTGTAACCATGACTAACACAGAATCTGGCACATGAAAAGTGGTCAACAAATATTTGTGAAAAGGAAACAAAGGGCAGTAACTGGCCCAATTTTTACATATATGGTTATGGGTAAAGTATAGAAATTAGCATCCTACTCAAAGCCACTGAAAGCACCAATACATTTTGGAAGATATATATTTGTAATGCAAATGTTAAGTTATTTGCATTTGTTATTTCTGAAATACTTGGCCTTTGAGACTTTCAAGTCAATCAATTAGAGGAGCAGAGAAAGATGAAATTCCTTTTCCCCACTGTCAAGACTTTACTTTGTTCTGCTGAGCTGAAGTTAAAGCCAAATGTAAGTGGTTCGTCTCAGAAGGCCAGGGCTGAAGAGCCCGAAATGCAATCGGCCCACTTGGCTCATTAACATGCACGTCCTCTGCTGGCATCTGATTTCCATCAAGGCACACAGAGACCGACGCCTGCACAATTCCTAATAGTCTCCAGTGGAGACTGCAAAACCATTGTGGGTTGTGGGTTTCATCTGGAGAATAAAGGCCTAAGGAAAAACAGTGTCAACGGAGAGAGCCAATGAGGGCAGACGAGAAGGAGGTCCAACAAATGGCCAACTATCAACACTACAGAATCACAGATTTCCAGAGCCAGAAAGGCCCCATAGGACCACCTGGCCCAACCCTCTAACTTGACACATAAACACCCAAATCTGAGGGGTTCTTCGATGTGGCCAAGGTCACGAGTAGCAGTCAAGCTAGAATTCTCAGGCACCCAACTCTGAGCCCTGCTCTGGACTACTCCTCTCTTCCTTCCTTCAAACTCTTCAAGGGCCTTCAAGAGGGAAAATGAAGGAGGGAAAAGCTATACTCTGCATTTTGTGTAACCCCAGCCTTTCAGAACGTGGCAGATGAGGTGAACGGGAGACTCAGGGCTACAAGAAGGCCTGGAGACCCTTCCACCCTCCACACCAATACGCTGAGCATGGCTCACCAGTGTGCACCTGCAGCCCAAACTCATAATGACATTCTTCTTCCACAATGGACACTTAGCCTCTTACAGAAAAAATGCCAGACCAAAGCCAGTGGCCAGCTTACCACTGGCCTTGTAGCCACAAAGACACGGTACACAGGGAAGGTCTGATGTGGCTGCCCTGCTCTCACCCTTGTCCACAGAGGGCTCACTTCTGCCTTGGTCTCTCTCAGAGCCTTGGGGACAAATGTGATTTGGCACTCATTACACTGGCCCCTACAGGCCTCCAAGACCCACAGCAGCAGTCTGAGCCCCAAACGGCATCACTTCCAATGCCAAATATTCTGCATCCCTAGAAAGGATGCAGAAATAAATCCCTCGCAGGGCCAGCCCAGTGGCGTGGTGGGTAAGTTCACACACTCTGCTTTGGCGGCCCGGGATTCGCGGGTTTGGATCCTGGGCACAGACCGACACACCGCTTATCAAGCCATGCTGTGGCAGGCATCCCACGTATAAAGCAGAGGAAGATGGGCACGGATGTTAGTCCAGGGCAAATCTTCCTCAGCAAAAAGAGGAGGATTGGCAACAGATGTTACCTCGGGGCTAATTTTCCTCAAAAAAAAAAAAAAGTCCCTCAGAATTACTATCTATGCCGGAATCCTAAAGTGATGACTGAAATAAGTTATGTCTACTCTGCTGTATGCTAAAATACTGATGTTTCATTTTTATAGCCTTAAAATATATAGAACTTCAAACACTATGGACAATGAATCCATGAAAGCCCCAAACCAGCTCCTGGTTGTGGTTACCATTGTTGTCTTTCAGGCTGGAGACCAAGGGCCTTTCCTCCTTACCCACAATCCAGGCATCATAATTTAAAAAGTGATGCCTGGATTAAAAAGTGATGCACATCGCCACTAAACACTACTTCAGCCAGGAATAGGATCCCAATGCAGTATAAATGTTAAGAAACCTCTGCGGTTCCTTTTATTCCACTATTAACAGACAAGCCAGGAGGAATTCTCCCAAGGATGTTATTTAGCATTAAAAACGAAACCCATGAAACACCCACCAACAGGAACATGGAGATTTCATTTCTAGGTATTGAGACCACATCTCCAAAGCTTGTAGGAGCTGGTGTTTAAGTGGATCACATTTTCCCAGTACTGGTGGGAAGACACAACTGGCCACACACCTTTGCCTCTGGCAGAGGGCCGTAAGCAGGCCGCAATCCAGAGGAACACGCAGATCTCTCCCTGCAGGTGTGTGAATCAGGGTCCTCCTCCTCTGCGTTTCCACTTCCTCAGGTGAAAAATGAGACACTTCAATAAAACTCTTGTTTTATTCTTCTAAGTCCTGAATTTATGTATTGATTTATCTTTAGAGAATTCCATTTCCTGTGGCTTGGTGAAGTAAGCTGGGCTCTGACCTGATTCCTTTCCTGCTTCTTCCCTTGATTTGCCTAACGTCACGCATGAGTATGGAACTGATTCATCACAAATCTATCCTGGGAACTGAAATAGGCCTGGAATGAATTCCTGAATGCACTTCCATCTCACCCAACATCGGAGCCAACGAAGGGATCCAAGATGAGAAATGAGTCTACATGGGTTCCAAGCAAGTCTTTCAGGTCTATTATTCTCAACCTTTGGTAATTCCTCCTCCTGTTTCATTTTATTAAATTCTATTAAGACATGAAGGAAGCCTAAAAGAAAAGTTGGCTGAGCCTACCTGGTATTTTATTCACAGTACACATCTGGGTGGTAGGCCTACATTTTCTTTTTTTTTTAATTTATTTTTTTTTAATTTTTTGTTTATTGCAGTAACATTGGTTTATAACATTGTATAAATTTCAGGTGTACATCATTATACTTCTATTTCTGCATAGATTACATCATGTTCACCACCCAAATACTAATTACAACCCATCACCACACACATGTGCCGAGTTATCCCTTTTGCCCTCCTCCCTCCCCTCTTTCCCTCTGGTAACCACCAATCCAATCTCTGTCTCTATGTGTTTGTTTGTTGTTGTTATTATCTACTACTTAATGAGTGAGGTCATACGGTATTTGACCTTCTCCCTCTGACTTATCTCACTTTGCATCATACCCTCAATGCCCATTCTTTTTTTTTAAAAGCTGACTGGCTTTCCCAAAATCTCTCTCTCTTGAATAAAGCTACACCCCTTGAGGCAACTTCATCACTAACAATAATTCTCATTCAGTGAGACACTAACTTTGAAGAAGTCCCAGCAAAACTTTCATTTATTGAATGGGATAACAACTTTACCAACTCAAAGATTCTACAGCCAATATTAACATTTGCTAAAGTTGGATGTTGTTATATTATTCTCTGTACTTTTAGTATGTTTGAAATATTTCAAATTTTAAAAATAATAATAAAAGTCTACTGCCTAGAAAATCTACAAAAAGTCTATCGCCTAGAAAATCCACAAACGGACATGTAAACAAGCATGATTTTTGCATCACCGTTAGTAACAGCAAAAAACTGCCAACAACCTGTAAGTCCATCAAGAGAAGAATAGCTAAACAAAACGCAGTATATTCCTATGACAGAATCCTACCTTACAGTTAAAATGAATGAACTAGCTGTTAGATGTAACAACACAAATGACTTTGCTGGGTGGGAAAAGAAGCATGTTTCAGGACAGTATATGTATGTAGTACAGTACCATTTAGGTCTATGACATGTGCACACATGCATGCACATACACATGTGTATATATGTACAGATACATACACACAGACACACACACACAGACACACACACATCCTGAATCTAATGCTAAGGAAACCCAAATTGAGGGACATTTATCAAAATAACTGGCCTGTACTATTCCAAAGAGTCAACGTCATGAAAGTCAAGGAAAGACTGAGGAACTGATCTAGAATGAAGAAAACTAAAGACATGATAATTAAATGCAACACATGATTCTGAACCACTATAAAAGACCCATTAATGACATAACTGCTCATATGTGAATGGGGTCTGAGGACTGGTTGGTACTAAAATTCCAATGGTAATTTTATGATTTTAATGGATGTTTTGGGGTTCTGTAAGAGAATGTCTTTGTTTGCAGGAAATACACACTAATGTTTTCAGGGGTGATGGGGCACCAGGTCAGCAACTTATTCTCAAATGGTTCAAGAAAAAACTTCTTGGTATTGTTCTTCCAACTTGTCTACAACTAAAACCTGACATTTACTTTACAATAATTTACAAAACTTAAGTCAAAATAAACATTAAGAGCTAAATTATAAAACTCTTAGAAGAAAACATAGGGGAAAACCTTCATGACACTGGATTTGGCAATGATTTCTTGGATATGACACCAACAGCGCAGGCAACAAAAGAAAAAATAGATAAACTGGACTTCATCAAAATGTAAAACGTTTGTGCATCAAAGGACACTATCAACAGAGTCAAAAGGCAACCCACAGAATGGAAAATACTTGCAATCCATATACCTGATAAAGGGTTAATATCCAGAATAGATAAAGAACTCCTACAACTCAACAACAACAAAAAAAACCAATTCAAAAATGATCAAAACACTTGAATAGATATTTCCCTAAAGAAGATACACAAATGGCCAATAAGCACATTAAAAGATGCTCAGTATCACTAGGTATTAGGGAAATGCAAATCAAAACTCTACTGAGATATCACCTCACACCCATTAGGATGGCTATTATAAAAAAAAAAAAGAAATTAACAAGTGTTGGCAAGGATGTAGAGAAATCAGAACCTCATGCATTGCTGGTGGGAATGTAAAATGGTGCAGCCACAGTGGAAAATGATAAGGCAAATCCTCAAAAATTAAACAAAGAATTATGAATATGACCCAGCAACTCTACTTCTATGTATATACCCAAAAGAACTGAAAGGAGGGACTCGAACAGGTATTTGTACACCCACGTTCACAGCCACATTACTCACAATAGCCAAAAAGTGGAAACAACCCAAATGTCTATGGATGGACAAACGGATACACAAAATGTGGTATATACATACAATGCAATATTATTGAGCCCTAAAAAGGAATGAAATTATGATACATGCTACAACAGAGATGAACTCTGAAGAAATTATGCCAAGTGAAATAAGCCAGACATAAAAGGACAAATACTGTATGATTCTACTTATGTAAGGTACCTAGAGCAGTCAAATTCATAGAGACAGAAAGTAGAACAGTGGTTACCTGGGGCTGGGGAGAAGGGGAATGGGGAGTTAGTTGTTTAACGGGTAGAGTATCAGTTTAAGAAGATGAAGAAGTTCTGGAGATGGATGGTTGCACAACAATGTTAATGTCCTTAACAGCACTGAACTATACACTCAAAAATGGTAAAATGATTAAAATGCTAAGTTTTATGTTATTTTATTTCACCGCAATTAAAAAAGAAAACCTAATGACATACACACACCCAGAGATACCATGTATTTTCTATGAGTATGTGTAAACGTGGGTAAATATATTTTTATTAAGTCTGGAAGAAAACATCGAACGTATTAATGGTGTTACTTCTGGGAATGAGAGATTATAGTCTAAAGCATCTTTGGTGTATCTTAAACTTCTAATTTTTTTAAAGTATATTTATTTTATGTATTATAGGTAACAAAAATTGATATAAAAATGTTATTTTATGGGCTCATGAGAAAAATAAAAGACAGGAGAAGAACTGCTTCTATAAAGATAGCTTTCTACCCATGAATCCTATAAAAACTTACTAATAAAAAATAATATTTCTAACCTGGTAATTTCTAGTTAATACACATCTTGTATGAAATTTTAAAAATAATAATAAGAGACTCTTCCTAGGAGAAAATGAAGGGGGCAAAGGGACAACACAAAACGAAGGGAAAAAAAAGAATCCACAGAGCATAAGGCCAGATCTAGTGTGGATTTTGAAATGAAATTTTATAGAAATTGTACTTATCCCCTGAAGGTTCCATGACCCAACAATGACACCAACTGTTAATAACAGCCTCAGCCCTCCCTCTGCAGTCCAACAGCGCTGCAATTCCTGAACAGCGCCACTGCTCGGGGGATATTCTGTAGGCATCGTGTTCCGACTGAGCAGGAGGAGTAGAAAATGGAAACGAGGCCACAAACTTAGATCTTTCCGTTACACAGAAATTGACACTTCCGAGCTTCACTTTCATGATTAAAAATAGAAAAAGAAATTGACTTCACATTTTATGGAAAGTAGTCAAAGGAATACATTTTAGGTGAAGAATCTTCATAGAAGTGCTATTCTTTTGCATTTCATAATGACAAAAATGACTCAGATGGTGGAACAGGCAGATAGAAATGCCTGTTGTGAGGCTCCTGACCTGCCCCCAGCAAGGGGTAACTGGCGTCCCCCACAACAACTGCCTCCAGCCCTAGATTTCCGCTCCGCCTCTGGGGCTGCTGCTACCCTTCTGACAATTACTTCCCATAATTTCCAAGATCAGTGAATTCCAGGAAACATACTTTTCCAAAAATAAATCCTTTTTTCCCCTCTAACAAGCTCTGAACACTTAGATTTAGAAACTGTCCTAACAATATAAGTTAAAATGGAACATATAAGTCAAAGTCAATATAAATGTTGTTTCTTGGGCTTTTAATAATTTCTTTTTACAATTAAAGTTTTTGCATTTTGGAGAAAGCTGGGCACTGATGAAACATCTGGCTTCATGCTGACCTGAAGAAGGGAGCCTGAATCCTTGAAATTTCCTTATTTTCCACCCCCAACAAAGGTGCTGGCTTTGCATCCAGACAATGCCCAAGCATCACTCAGCACCAGGGGTGAGTATCACACCCCTTGATGTCTAAATGTCTGATCTCTTCTTAGAAACTCATGCCATGGAATCCCTTCACCATCCTGCGTTGGAGGCAGGAACAGGGTCTTTCTTGTAGTGAACTGTGGGAGGTGAGACTCTGCAGTATGTGCTCATGCTCAAACAATGGCATAAAAGAATTCAAACAGGAGTCATTTACAGAAAAGCTCTATTGTGGGAGGCAGAACACCAGAGTGGCTGAGAGCCTCCAATGTATACCCAGACTCTCCACATCTCTCATCCACCTGTTGCAGGAGCTCCTAACTGTTGTCCCTGTCGTCCCTTCCCTGGCCTACACTACAATCCAGTCTCAGCCATCTCTGCAAACACACACACATGCTCTCTGTTCTAGTAACTCTCCAGCTTACTACCAATAAAATCCGAATTCCTTACCCAAGCCTCCCGCCGTCAGGCCCAGGTCACGCTTCTGCCTTCATGTCCTACCCTCTCCCCGCCACCCTCCAAGCACCAGCTGCACTGGCCTTCCTTCCACCAGGTGCCCAGGGCTCTGCACTTGCTGACCCCTCCATCTCACACATTCTTCCCTTAGTCTTCACATAGCTGGCTCCCTCTCAGCTCAGGTCCTTCCCCAGCCCTTGTACCTAAGGTCGCCCCGTAAGCTAGCATCCTTTACATAGACCTCTCCCTGTTTTGATTTCTTTATATTATCACAATTTTAAATTCTACTTGTTTTTGCATGTTTCCCACTAGAATGCAAGCTCTACGAGGGCACAACCCTGGTTCCATGCTGTACCTATGTGCAAGGCCAGCACAGAGTAGGCACCCCATTAGTACCCATCGGATGGAGAGAGGAGTGGGTGGTGGGTAGGTGAGTGCACAGATGGATGCACACACGGGTGAAAGGATGGGTGTATAAATGAACGAGCAAACAAATTACCAAATGAATGAGCATGGGCTATTATAAAGTGCACTGACCACTATGAAATCAGTGCCACACCATGCAGTAAGGATTCAAAGGCAAGAAGACCTCCCCCAGATGGGCACTGAGGTAAGCATCATGAATGAAGCACTGTCTGAAAGGGACCTTAAAAGTTGGGGAAGAAGGCAACAAGTAGAGACAGGGCAGGAGTTCATTTCAGGAGGATGAACAGAAACACGAAGGAGGAAAAAAATGACACATTCAAGAAACAGTAAATAATCTGCAGGAAACTAGTCCTACAACTCAATGTGAAAAGCTTTTACCATGAACTCATATAATACACCGTAAAATAGGAACCCTTAACAATGGCCCATGCGTGTCTAAATGTAATTGATTAGCCAACTGCCCACGAAGCCTCAACATTCATGCATTTCACTAAATAGCAATTCTCCAAGCAAAGACTTAGGTGTTGATCATCCTGGGTTTTTGTTCTAGTCCCATCAGTAAGTCAACTGATGAGTAAAGCACTCCATGTCTGGTATGAGAACTATACCAGAGTTCTATAAGAGAACTATAAATCGTTTTTCAACTAAAAATGTAAGGAGGCTACATCACTGCAACCTGGCCTAGCCATGGCAATCCACACACTGGGCTCACCTCTCTTGAGAAAGAAGTTATTTCACTAGCACATGCTTCAATGCCACTCGGCAGAGGGGCCTATCACCAGTCACCAACATATTGAGTGGTTATGCTCTATCAGCTCTTCCCTGACACATCTGTAATTGTGTCGAGAAGGCACCATGCTCTGGGAATACTTTCATCACCGCTGTGTGTATGGCAGGGTGGTGGCTGAGGGGCATTGATGAATGAGAACAGCCTCATATGCGACCTCAATAATCAAGCCCAGCCATCTTGATTCCCAGCAACTGCAGTAACACAGGTTATATAGTGTTTTTAGACATTTCTGCTGGGTGGAGAGGGGGAGGGCAGGGTGGTCCAGAAGAGACCAACACCTGGAGCAGATAAAAATGGCAATGTCTGATTTCTTCTGGTCCAGTAGTTCTCAAATGTCAGTGTACATAAATCTACTACTCTTCTGCCTTTCACATCCAGACATGCCAGGAACTCTAGTTCAGGAAACCTGGGGTGGGGGTGGGGGTGGCCAAGACTCTGTATTTTAATATGCACCCTTGGTGGCTTGAAGCCAGTGGTCCTCAGACAGCCCTCTGAGGAACACAACTACCAGCCCAAGTGACTTCGGTACAGAGAGAATATGTAATCCCTGCACACAATAGCCCACAGCTCGCCAGTATCTTCACGTCTTTCGGGACGTGAAGATTCCAAGAATCTGATGAAAGCCCTGGACCTTCCCAGCAAAAGACAGATGCATACATAGATACACAAAAAACTTGCAGGACAAACCCAGGGCAGTTCATGAACCCCTCCCTACAAGCCCACTTGATCCAATTCGCACCCCACTCACCCATCCTTACCTTCTGTTAGAGACTAACCAGATTAAAAAAGATAACGCCTTGTCAGTCAGACAGCACCTAAACTATGGTATGTTGGCAAAACACCTCTGTGTAGTTATGTGTTTTATCTATGGGGCAATCCTTTTTAAAAAAATAGAAGAAGAGCTTCATTTTTTATTTCTATCACTTCTAGATCATTCTTCCCCCTCCATTAGTAATACAAATGTTTGAACAAGGCTTTCTACAAAACACCACTGAATGGCTGAACATTTTTCTACAATTACCCGGGACTGTGAAGCTCCTAATAAATTAGCCAGAAAGCTAAGAATTCCCAATTAAAATCTTGAGTCTGTATAATTAAATTACTGCTGTGCTCAATGTATAAATCCATGGAAGGATAAACTTTACCTCCCTTGGGAATTAAAAAAAGATGCTAGTAATCTTTGGCAGGTCAAGTCAGTAAGGTAAGGAGTTTGTTTTTTTAACACATCTACAAATGAGATTAGAAGATTAAAATAACTAAGAATCTGCCCAAAACACATACACAGGAACAAACAAATAAAGCCTTAAACCTTGAATGTACTAACCCATTAATGCCCTGAGAGAGTTGTTTAAAGCAAAACAGATGTTTTTCTCTAGTAGGAAATTAGAAATGTTTTATGTGTCAAAGACAAAAAAGGAGAAGATCATAGTTTTTAATTTACCAGCCATATTCCAATAGCAGGGAACAAATTCTCTAACTTTTACAATTTCAGTAACACATGCTACGGATTTAAGAAGGTAAGATGAAGAGGTCAGGGCCGGCCCCGTGGCTTAGCGGTTAAGTGCGTGCTCTCCGCTGCCGGCGGCCCGGGTTTGGATCCCGGGTGCGCACCGAGGCACCACTCCTCCAGCCATGCTGAGGCCGCATCCCACATACAGCAACTAGAAGGATGTGCAGCTATGACAGACAACTATGTACTGGGGCTTTGGGAGAAAAATAAATAAATAAAATCTTAAAAAAAAAAAAAAAAAAAAAAGATGAAGAGGTCAATCGATCGATCAATCAATCAGTGGGTGCCCAGGCAGAGAGACAGCCATGTATCTCTTGGAAAGGCTCCTTTTTAATTCTACAGTGCACCAACTTAGGACAACCGTCTATACGGAAACAAATTAAAACACTAAAACAAAAGCGATCCCTTGCCGCGCCCCAACTAGGAGGAAGCCAGCCTGCTTGGAAACATCTACGAGGCTCCCAATCTTTCCCACCAGCCAGATATGCATGCCTGGGGCAGGGCACCCCCTACACTGACAGGACTCAGAGAGATTCTAGCTGCTGGTGAGCAGACGGCAGGGCTTAGGGAGACCAGGAGCTCAGCCACCTCCACACCCAAGCCTCTCCCCAGAGGGCTACACTGCTTTCCGAACTCAGGAAAGTGGATGTCCGCACTGAAGGGATCAGAAAACCAGGGGTGATTCCTGTAGCCCAAAAGGTTCGGCCAGGTGCCAGCCCACCCTCTTGGGAAGCCTTCTGTACAACAAGCAAGGTGACTGGCACACCCACCATGACACTGTGACAAAGATGAACAATAGCAACAACAAAAACTCTGTAATGAAGCAGCTCTTGCTAAGTTCCCACTTTTGTTTTAGTAACACTTCAGTATAAACAAAGCAAGACTCTTAGTCAACATTTGTTCAATAAACCAATGTGACAAAATGAACTAATGATTGGAATAAATGACAGGATCTCGGTACCATTTTGGCAACCAGACTTGGAAGCACACTCTTGAGGCAAGTCAACTTAAGCCTGGCTCAGGCTATGCAAAAACTGAAGTTGAAACCAACAGAGACCGGGGAGCTAGCATATGGAGTTCAAGACTTAAAAAAGAATGAAAAAGGGAATATATACATTTAAACAAATGTTCTTCTATGAAGAAATGCAAACTTACGGGCATAAACATAATTTTCCTTATATTCAAAATACTTCCCATTAGATTTGTCCCTCAAACTGAAATGTGCAGTAACTGAGAGCCTATCTCTGTGCGCCTGCAATGGGGTTGCCACCTGTGTCCTCATCTGTCCTCCATTTCACCTTCTTTTTTTTTTTTTTTCAAAGATTTTATTTATTTTATTTTTCCCCCCAAAGCCCCAGTGGATAGTTGTATGTCGTAGCTGCGCATCCTTCTAGTTGCTGTATGCGGGACTCGGCCTCAGGATGAACGGAGAAGTGGTGCCTCGATGCGCACCCGGGATCCGAACCCGGGCCACCAGCATCGCAGCGCGCGCACTTAACCACCAAGCCACAGGGCCGGCCCTACATTTCACCTTCTGGCTTCCACAGCACATATTACTGAAAAGGCTGCTCTGTCACTGAAAGTACAAATAAATGAAACTGAATGGAGCTCTTTTCCCCACCCCCTCTCTACCCTGCATATTTCTTTCCAATCCTACAGAAGCCATGAATGTCTCAATCTAGGCATTCCAAGGTTTCCAGGCAAAGGGATGGAGACTTGCTGACAAGAAAAGCGTATGCAGAAAATTATAGGTGAAGTGATGATGATATCGAGAGAAGCATAAAATTAAAGGTTCTGGCATCATTTTTCACTGGTCAACTTATTCCAGTGATTTGTCAATCAACACGTGCGTTAATTCAAAGATGTATATTTGAAAGTCCATTTTTTCAGCTCTTTCCAGCATTTCAATTTAGTAAGGTTTTCAATCGCACTAAATAAATGAGAATATAAATAATTAAAGGGAAACACTATGAACTAGGTGGGCTCAGGGAAGAGCCCCTCAATTACAAAATGCCCCTCCCCATCAGAGAAACCCCCATCTGCTCTCACACACGTGCAACCCCATCCACTTGAGACTCAGGAAAACACCTCCACTAAGGGGAAAGCATTTAAGATGAAAAGAAGAGAAAGAATAAGTTTCTACCATCAGGAATGGCTGACTAGGGTGTCGAAATCTCCGAGTATCTAGCCACCCACGGAAGAACTCACGCACCAGCAATCTTTTCTAGGTAATAATCAGGATGCTCCTCCCAGAATCGTGTTCTTCCACAAAAATGCAACAGGGGAAACAGCCTCTGTCTGGGGGTTCTGCTACTGCCTCCACGCCCTGCTCCCTTTGGAAGCACATCCTTCAGAGCAAGAACTAACACTCTTCTTCCAACTTCCTCTCACTGTCAGAACATATCACGGCTTAGCGGTTAAGTGCATGTGCTCTGCTACTGGTGGCCTGGGTTCGGATCCCGGGCGCGCACCGACGCACAGCTTCTCCCACCATGCGGAGGTGGTGTCCCACATACAGCAACTGGAAGGATGTGCAACTATGACATAGAACTATCTACTGGGGCTTTGGGGGGAAAGAAAATAAAAAAGGAGGAGGACTGGCAATAGATGTTAGCTCAGAGCCGGTCTTCCTCAGCAAAAAGAGAAGGATTAGCATGGATGCTAGCTCAGGGCTGATCTTCCTCACAAAAAAAAAAAAAAAAGAACATATCACGGGGCCCACCCAGCAGCCTATAAACGCACTGGCATGGTGCTGATGCAGCCAGGGGAAAACATGCAGAGGCTGCAGTGGCCTGTTCCAAAAACAAGCAGATCTGGTTAAGGCAGGCAAACAACTAGTTGCCTTCACCAGCCCAGTCTTCACCAGCAGTAGCTGCATCACCCATAAATACAGCTCTGGGACTCTTAAAAATCAGAATCCACCCCTATTTGAAGTACAAGTTTGGAAACAACCAAGAGTGCCTCCTCCCCTCCATATCCTCCAAAGCTCAGGTGAAACCTCCAGGCCCCTGGGAGGCCTGTCCAGCTTAGCGGCAACGGCAGTGGCAATGGCCTTCTCCAAACTCAGGACATTCATAGACAGCACAGCTCACGGGCCCAGGACACGATTCCAAAACAAACTACACACCCGGGCTCACCTCCCGGGGCATGGCAGTGAATAAGACTTGGAAGCCTGAGTTTCAGGAGTGGTGTGGATAGATGAAGAACAAGGCAACAAGCAGACAGTAACAGATGGCACTAAGTACTGTGAAACAAATCATCAGAGCAACGTGACAGAGTAGCTGGCAGGGCCTTACTTGGGATTGAGGGGGTCAGAGCACTTCCTCTGAGGAGGAGACACTGACATTGAGACCAGAGCCCAGAGGTAGGAAAGAGCTGGACCTGTTCTCAGAAGGGAGAGGAGGCAAGAACTGGTGAAGCATGAGGACTAAAGGAAAAATGGGTGCAGAGCAGGCCGGAGAGAGAGCACCACAGAAGCCTGGGTACTCAGGCCCCGGAGATGAAAGGAGGGAACTTAGACTGTAGTCTCAATGCATTTGGAGGGCACCGAAGGGTTTTAAGGAGGAGATGAAATGATGGCCTTGTGACGTTTCTTGAGTTGTCATAAACCGTTCTCCCCCTCTTTCACTGTTATCAACCTCCCACGTTTATGCTGCCCTAAATCCATCCCTGGGAGCAGGGACTGGGGCACGGCACTTCCTTTTCATCCTCACAGTGCCCAGCACACTATCATATACTAAAATGACACTTGATGCATAAATACATACACACACACACACACACACACACACACACAAGCACACAGACACATACACTGCTCGTTTATTCAGATGGTTTAAAGAACATATATTTAAAAATTTTCCAAAAGAACCACTCCTCTATAATATATGCAGTTTGCACTACTAATTGGATTATAATTGGAAAATAAAACACTTAGAACTAAAAGCTTAGTTGATGGAAATGCATATTTATCTATCAGTAAAAAGAATTTGGCTACAGTCTTCCCACCAACACAAAAGAAAATAGATTAGCTATTTGCCGGAAAAGGAACCCCCTTCTTACTGAGAATGGAAAGGCCACAGGCAAAGGCCAGCTCCCACCATCACATTGTCGCCACCTACTGGAGAGCTAGAGGACAGAGATCTGCGCAGTTTTCTAGGGTCTGAGACTTCTGGTGTCAATTAACTAGTACAAATAATTGAAATTGACACAGGACAATTCATGGACTTCAAGAGAAAGATCCTAAAAGATTCATAAATAACTGATATAAAAGATTTTCTTATCCTAATAAGTTAGCATGGCTTGTTAGAGGCTAAAAATATAATGCCTATTTGTTTTTATGCTGTAAAGAAAGATCGGGTACTGGCTGAAAGAAAGATGTAATATATTAATTACTCTAGCACTTCTAGAAAAACATTTATTTTTATTTTGTGAGGAAGATCAGCCCTGAGCTAACATCCATGGTAATCCTCTTTTTTTTTTTTTTGCTGAGGAAGACCGGCTCTGAGCTAACATCTATTGCCAATCCTCCTCCTTTTTTTTCCCCAAAGCCCCAGTAGATAGTTGTATGTCATAGTTGCACAGCCTTCTAGTTGCTGTATGTGGGACGCGGCCTCAGCATGGCCGGAGAAGCGGTGTGTCGATGCACACCCGGGATCCGAACCCGGGCCACCAGTAGCGGAGCGCGCACACTTAACCGCTAAGCCACGGGGCCAGCCCTAGAATGACATTTAGAATGAAAAAAACTTGACTAAAATTTTTCTCCACATAGAGTTAAAGCAGAATAATAAATCAAAACTACAAAATAATGATAAACTAAAACCAGAGGGAGTCGACAGAGGTAAGAGGAAAATGGGGGGAGAAGGGTATCCTGGAAAACAAGGTTCAGGACAGTTGGTTTCCAGGGATGAGTGGGCAACAGGGGCAAGACCTATTGAGTGGTCGAGTAAAGTGGGCCTGAGAAACGGTCAGGAAATCAAGCAGTGAGGTCACTGGGCACCTCAAGGAGAGCCTGTGCAGATGAGGAGGTAGTTCTCAGCTAGAGATCCTTGGGAATATTTAAAAGCCAATGGGAATAAGATGGATGAGTGAGAGAGACAGACTGACTCGACAAGAGGACACAAGGCTCAGTGGAGGCTGACGAGAAGGCAGAAGGGGAGGGCTCCACAGTCTACCGCGGTCTGGCTCCACAGGCACGCAACCTGTGCAGTAGCAGAGGGCACCCACACAGAAGGCCCTACCCTTGGTTTAATGCTCTGTTGTCACCATCTTGAAATTCTTAATAATTTTTTAACAAGGGACCCCTTGTTTTCATTTTGCGCTGGGCCTCACAAATTATGGAGCCAGTCTTGGCCCAAGGGGAGGTGCTGGCCTCAGCACTGGACAGGACAGCTCTGCCGCCACAGTGGGAAGAGGAGGTAGAGAAGCAGGGGCAATGCCATCTGCTGTCTTCTTTCTCTGTGAAGCAGAAAGAGTCATCTGCTATGAACAAGCAAGAGGACAGACAGAGGGAGGGAGGTTAAAACTTCATATAGGGAGGAGAAATCTGGTAGACTCCACCTTCATCAAGTGATCAAGGTTAACATCCCCTGTAATAAGATAAATCAATATCATGTACTTCCTCATATGATGCCCTAAGAAGGGCACAAGATCACTTTTGAGCTATTTGCTATTCCTGTCAAATGCATAACCACAATGTAATCATAGAAAACCCAAACTGAGGAACATTCTACAAAACAGCAGACCAGACACTTGACAGAAAAGTGTCAAGGTCATGAAAGACAAGGAAAGGCAGAGAAACTGTCACAGATTGGAGAAGACTAAGGAGAAATGACAACCAATGCCATGGAGGATAATCTTGAAACAGAGAAAGGCATTGGAAAAAGAACATACAATTTAAATAAGGTTTGTAGCATAGTTAACAGTATTGTATCAATATTAATTTCAACGTTTTGATCAGTGTACTATGATTTTATAAGAACGTAAAATTAGGGGAATGTGGGTAAAGACTGTGTGGAAACTCTGACTCTTTTCAACTTTTCTATAAGTCTCAAACTATTTCAAAACAAAAAGTTTAAATTCTCATGTGGATTTATCATTTACAATCTTCTTTAATGTTATCAGTAATTCCAGGAACCTCAATTATCACCTTAGAAGCCTAGCACTACTGCATCAGACATGTTCCTGCTTCTCTATCAATCCAAAGAATCAGTAACAAAAAAGAAGGTTATGTTCCACTTAAAAATGATGACTTTGAACAGGTCATACAGCTGTAAGTTTATATAACGCTTCCCCCACACCTATTGCATCATTCCACTTCACAGCATCCCAGCGAGGGAGGGGCAGAGGGAGGGATGGAAGAACAGGAACGTCCCTCAGTTCTCACTCCTCTGCCTGCCGCACTCTTGCGTCTTGAAGGCTATTGAGTGAGTGCATTAATTAAAGCCTTTAGAAGTGTTAAGCATCTATGAGAACCACACAGGTTGCAAGGACTATCACAGATTTCTGTCTCTACTTTAATTAAAATTTTTTGTCAAAGCTTACAGAGTCGGCAGCAAATCCAGGTCAGACATTGCTTCAGAAAAATGAGGATTTACAAAGAACCTCGGGTGGTACATCTACCCACACCTGGGACAAAACCCACTCCAGGTAACCGTTCTGAGCTGGTGAACAGCCAGTCCAGGGCTGAGTGGGGTTGTGCCACTACTCTGCTGCCACCCAGCGGTGTGTGGACACCAAGGCACCTCGCCAGGGAACAGGAGCCCAGAGGAAGAAATGGGCTCTGTGAAGGACATTTTCTCTGGGTCCAAAGTCAGGAGGAGGCAAGGGAGAAGCGCTGTCCAGCCTGCCACAGCACTGAGGAGACACAGTGTAAACAGATGCATCCCTGGGAAGGAACGGATTAAAATAAACACTAGGTTGCTGCGATGAATTGGTTGCTCCACCTCAGAATGAAACCTGCTCCAGGAACAAAATCAAAGCCAAAATATATTACAAGCATCCAGGAGGCAGACCCCGAAATCTGACTCCAGGCTTACCTGCTTCGGGTCGGAGGCAGCAGCGCCAGGAGCCGGGGACTCCAGTTCTATGGTCACAGGCCCATCGTTCTGGATGTGGACTTGCATGTAGGCACCAAACTTGCCATCTGAAAGAGCAATTCCAAGTTACAAGAGATGCAGATCCCAGATCACCCCATCTAAAAAGCACACCTAGGTCAACGTCACCAGAAGCCTGGGGGAGCAGGACTGGCCCAGCCCACGAGTAGTGAGGGGAACGCAAAATTATACAACCCAGACCCCACTGCTCGCCCCACAGCCTTGGCAAGAAGGAAAGACCTGGTAACACCAAGAGTCAGGGAAAACGTGGGTTAACAAGACTGTAAGAAGGTGGGAAGGTGAATTGGTATAACCACTTTGGAGGGCATTTTGGTGCTGTAGCAAGTAAAGTTCAAGTCAAACAAACCCTACAACTCTGGATTCCACTTTGGGGAGTCTACTCTAGAAACTCTGGCACAAGAAGAAATGTTCAAGAGCGTTCACTCTGGCAGTGCTCATAAAAGAAAAAAGTGGACACAATCTGATTATCCTCAGTGGAGGAATGAAAGCATAAACACTGCCTTAATTCCTCAGTGGAATACTATATGACAGCCTCATCCATCAACACGGCAAATCTCAAAAATACAATGTGATCTTTAAAAAGTAACTTGCAACAAAGACCCATCATTATGATAGCATTTATATGATATTTTTAAATACCCAAAACAAACATGGGCAGGAAAGATAAATGCCAAGCGCAGGATAGCAGCAACACTCTTACTGAAGAGAAGGCAGGGGTGGTGGGATTTGAGAGAGAGACCTGAAGTAAAGGTTACCAACTGGGTAATGAGTACGCTGGTATCTATTTTCCGTACATTTCATAATTTAAATTTTTAAACAAATCAAATATAAAAGGAAAAGAAACTTAGAATGCTCCTCCCAAGTAATCTCATACACTGCCCTGTAACTGGCCCACAGGCCTGCACGGTGTAAGAAGAGGTCCTGCTTCCTCACTGTAAGGTCAAAAGGTAGGTCAAACTACTGAAGGCACCAAGGCCAGAGAACTGAGACACCTTGCTCCTCACGGGACGGGACTGCCCAAAACTGGGGGCCATTCCTCTCCCCCTGCCGCACACTCCTCCCTTGCCCCAGCAAGGCAGCAGAACCAAACTGTTCCCCAGGATGTGCTGTCAAACTGGCCACAGGCTGCCCCAGAAAAGAGCGCCTCTCTATGTCCTATTCCAAGTCCTCTGTTTAACACCCAAACCCACTCAACTGCATCTGATCAAGTCCCAAACGCTGAATTACATTTATAAAGAAACCCAAGCATATGCTTTGAGAGATGATGTCATGGAATAACCAGAATGTCAACTCCATCCATCCAAGCACCTCTGTTAAGTGCTGGGCATAAACGATGCTGATGACACATACAGACACTTACTCAAGGGAACACACTGTTCTTGACAAGTAGGGAGGGTTGCTTGCACACCATCTCTGATAAATCCAGAACTAAGAAAAGAGTTGGGTCCACAGAATTAAAACAGTATGAGTCCTCAGAAAGTGAGAAACATGCGTATGAGATGCAGTCCCCATTTGAAAATCACTCACAGCAACTACGTGCCAGGCACAGTGCTAGAGATCGAAGACCCAGCTCAAAGGCACAGACAGCCTTGGCGCTCATGAACCCTGAGGTCTAGTGTGGGGGACAGACGGGCACACCGTGGTGATGATACAGCACAGTAAGACCATGAGGGATTCTGGCTCTGGAGGCCAGGAAGGGTCAGAGTCCCTACCTTGGGGGATGGGGAGGGAGTCAGAAAGGCTTCATGAGTGAGCCTACACAGGGTCCAGGACTTGAAGGGCAACCAGGACTCAGGCTAGAAGAGAGGACAGTCTCAGCCTCTAACTAGCTCTGAGAACTTGGTGAGTTTCTTAACCTCCCAATGGCTCAGTTTCTCACCTGCACCACAGGTATACTAACAAGAGGACCTCAGTCCTGGTGAAACTTCAATGAAACCGAGCATGGAAGTGCCTGGGACACTGGCTAGCACATGGTGTGCTCAAAATCAGTGTTTGCTCTTACTATCATAAAAAGCCATGTTCAAGGGGCTCCACAAAACCAGAACAGAGCTTTCCAACTGTGTCCTTCCAGGTATTCCTTGCATAAAGAATGCCACAATCATATACTTTTGGAAAATCACACATGTTTGAACTCTCTCCCTTGAAGAATCACGATGTACAGCCGCACATAACAAGTTCTCAAGACATCCTGGAGTAAAGAAACCTATTATTTTCTTTACTCTGGTGGTCCCCAAACTCCCCTGGGCAGGGGGCCCTTATTTCACACAGAATATCCTTTATTGTACAGATGACCCTCTGGGAGAGGCCGAGGCAAACAAAAATGCAGCCCAGGTGGGCCACCCTGGGGCTGGAGCCCCTCTGGCTTCCCACCTGGAGCACAGATCTGCTCTCAGGTCCTGGGGTCCTCAGACACCAGACCCAGACCCACCACCACGTGAGGGTGACCGCTGTGAGCCTCTGCTCCTGCCACCACAACCACACAATTTCCACCTCTGATTCCTCCCCACCTGGTACTACCCCCTCCAATGATCCTTAACCTCATGGAGGATCTTAGCAAAATAGGCACACGAACTGTTGGTTTCCTTCAGAGCACAGACAGTAGCACTGGAAACTGTATTAGCAGCACCCAAGATGTTCGCCATTTTTATAGGCAAGATTAATCCAGTCCCCTAAATGTGCTCAAATAATGGTGACTTTCCGTGACCTCCTATCAGATTAAAGCGGCCATTCAAATCTGTGGAGCTTTTGTTTTATCCATGTCGGGCTAGCTAAAAAGACATCAGCTGTGAAGGAAATCATGTGTTTAATTGCATGCTAAAATTATGGCTACAATTAGTAGCAAATTTCAGCCGCTGCACTCCTCAGGGAAGCTGAAGGCAGACTCAGGAGGAAAGGAATTATTTCCGACCTTGAATTTCTGTTGCCAGGATATACGACATATGCTTCGCTCTGTTTATCATTCCAAGTAGCAAGAAATTTATTTTCTTTTCCTGTTTTTCTTCAGTTAAGAACAGAACTATTATCTGAATTTCCATTTGTACAGACAATAAATCCAAAGACATATTTTAAGAGGTCTTAAAATGGTAACATTTTTTCCAGTCCAGATCAAAGAGTAAAGCCCCCAAGAAAAATTATATTGGCCAAGGAAAATAAAAACATTTTTTAAAATAATCTTAAAAGACAGAAACATATCTATAAAACATCTGGGCTCCAATGGTGATATAATCAAGTCGTTCTTAGATATAAGCCCCAGGGTTCTACCCAAAGCTAGAGGAGAAGCACATGTCAGACACGGCTGTGCCACGTTTCCAGCAGGAAAACTCCCCGTGGAAGCCAAACTCGCCATGACCTGGTCTCCAGCAGCAGCTGTCCGGGGCCCCTCCCAGCCCCGAACCAGAGCACAGCATTTACCTGCAAGGGCTGACGTCCCCACCCCTTTGAACAATGCTCAATGGAAAAAATGTTACCATTTTAAGCTGCCTGTCACCACCCACCAAGAAGCCACGCCCTGCCTCTCTGTGCCCTGGTTCGTTCCAGGATGGTAGCAGGACAGTCCCCACAAGGAGGGTGCATGTGAGTTAGCAGGCACTGGGCCCAGAGCCTGGCAGTCAGTGCAAAGGAAATCTCAGTCACTGTTACTATTGTCACTCCCGCCATTGTTCATGGTAGTATACAGACAAAATGGGGGCAGAGGGGCATAAAACCACACCGAAAAAGCACACTACTGAAGAAAAATGGAAAGAATAGAAGGCCCAAGCTCTCTGCTCTTCAGAGCCAGCCCTGCAGGGCCATGACTAGGCTGGGGCTCAGCCTACCTCCAGGCACCGGTCCTGGACCCTGGTACTGGACACTGAGCCTCAGGCCAGCCCACCTAAGCACATCCTCAAAGGCAGCTCCCTCTGCCGTCGAGGCAGCATCCTCACCACCCAGGCTTCCTCTTTGTTACTTTCAACGTGTTCAAAGCCTGGGCAGGGAAGAGGGTGCTACTGATGGAGACCCCAACATCAGTGCACAGGCTAAGAACCAAATCTAGCAAATGCGTGGACCTGGAGGGCTCAAAATAAGTACGTGGTGAGGCTAGGCTCTTGTGGCTGGAGGAGTCTGGTCTAGATGCAGAGGCTTGCATCATGCCTGGAGCCTGAGGGAGTGTGACCTTGGCGGGCCGCGGGCACTATGGCAGCTGTCCGAGAGCATGGAGCTGCTTCTATAGAGCTGCTTCCGGGCCCCCACCTCCCCAGAGGGCTCAGCTGAGCCAGAGCACCATCACTGGTGCAAGGATTCCAAGACAGCAGCCAACCAAGCTCAAGGGGGCCTGGAAAGCAGAGGCAAGGGCTCTGGGAGCCTTTGGCAGACACCAGCAGCTCCGGGAATGGTGTTTCCTAAGTGACTCGGCTGGAGAAAATACTCAGTTGTCAGAGAAAGGGTACATTAGAGGCCCTAGCAGCTGAGTTTCTCAGAGAGCGAGGGCCAGGCCTAGGTGGGCAGCATTAGAACCACTGTGAGATTCCATCCACATTCAGGGCCAAGGGGGGAACTGGATCAGCGATCCCGGGAATCTTATGGCTTCTCCCCACGCTCAAGTCCCCCCTTATCAGTAGTCCCTGCTTGGCTCTTCGGTGGTTCAATCCACTAGAGGGAGACACCTCCTCTGGGCAGCAGATGTCTCAGGCCTGGGACTCAGTGGCAAAAGACACTAGGGACAGGCCCTGTGGCCCAGCATGGAAAGTGCCTACTCACAGGAGAGTGAGGGCACCTGTCACCAAAGGGGGGCCATTCCAATTCCAAACCAAAGAGCTAAAAACAGGGGCTTCCAGGGGAAACAGACATTACGATGGGAAATGTCTAGAACCAAAATCAACCTCTTGCTGGGAGGTGAAATTCTCATCTGAGCTGAAGTTCTGATGTCATGGACTCGAGACAACTAATGTAGCCCTTGCTGCGCAACAGGGAGGCTCAAGGTAAGGTTTTCTCTGACCATCAGGCTTTGCTCATCTTTGGGCTTTGCTGGGGCCCTTAACATCATTCTGCCTGAGATAACTACGTCCAAGGCTGCCTAGTCTCCTCACCGAGGCGCAAGTGAGCCTGTGCGGGACAACGCAGTGTTTGAGATCCTGAAAGACCTACATGGACCCCTGTGAAACGGCTCGGACACAGCTGCTGCGAGAACCTGGACTCCACTGGGCACAGACACCCCTCCACTGAAAGCAGCAGAGTAAGAAACCAGGGAGGGCAGTTTCTGAACTCATCAGGCCATAGGATTTGATTTCAGACTTTAATTCCTTTGGACTTGAAAGCCTTTGGTCTTGAATACAATATAGAATTTAAACATGACCTGTGATTTTTCCCTAGGACTGTAATAATGGGAGAGGGTTTACACTCAAACTCAGTGCATCTCTATGTTGTTGGCATTTTATCATGAGATTCTTATGTATTTTATCATTGGAGTATACTAATAGCATCACTTAACCTTAATGCAGTGAGGCAGAGTAAGTCTTCATACCTAGCGAGGAGAAGGGCCTTGAAGGGGCTTCAGAGCAATGTTCTGACCCAGATTAGGGCCTCTGGGGACAAAAGACACACAGCAGGAACAGCCTCAAAGAGATTCAAAGGTGGACTCAAAGGACTGAGCCTGTAAACTCTGACCCTCCCCTGAGGGGGGAGCCCCCAAAGCCAGAGTGAGCCTCTGTTCAGAACCACCACCATCATCCCCCATTACCCCAAAGGGTAGAGCCACAGTCCTCAGAATGGTGTGCATACCTCTCTCTCTCCTTCTGTATGTGTGTGTGTGTGTGCGCGCACGCATAACTATTCTTGTAATTATCGTTGAGAAGAAAGAGTGATCCTAAAAAGCTTCCCAAATCTGAAAGCATGTTATTACCTTAGGATACACATCTATGCGGGAAATGGGTCACTCGGCTGCTGTGTTGGGAACGGCCTGAAGGGAGGCCCAGGTCGAGGCAGGAAACCCACTGAGAGGCTGTCATGATAATTCAGATGAGAGATGACCAGGACCTGGCCAGGGTGGGGATAGCAAAAGTGGTGTGTAGTTGCTGGATTCTGCATGTGTGTCAAACGTAAAGCTAACAGGATTTGTTGATGGACCAGATGTGGGGCAAAGAGGAGTCAAGAAAACTCTGAAGTTTTGGACCTTAAGTGCGTTTATTAGAAAGTAAACTGAAAGTAAATGAAATACAGTAACAGGAAAAGAAACCAAATAAACTACACAGAGAAAGTATGTAAAATGAAAAAAGTGAAGATTAAAGGAAAATAATGAAATATCAAACAAAAAAATAACTAGACGACAGATTAACTTAAGCACTAGTTTTCTGAAAAAATACTAAAAACTCTGAGAAAAAAAGGAGTAAATACAACTAAACCACAATGAGAAGAGGGATATGACCCTAGATATAGAGATCCTTCTAAATCACAGAAAAATCTGTAAACTTTCTTCCAATATATCTGAAACTCCAGATGGAAAGGAGATGCATGGGGCCAGCCCCATGGCTTAGCAGTTAAGTGCGTGCACTCCGCTGCTGGCGACCCGGGTTCGGATCCCGGGCGTGCACTGACGCACCGCTTCTCCGGCCACGCTGAGGCCACGTCCCACATACAGCAACTAGAAAGATGTGCAGCTATGACATACAACTATCTACTGGGGCTTTGGGGAAAAAAAATAAATAAATAAAATTATTAAAAAAAAAAAAAAGAAAGAAAGAAAGGAGATGCAGGTGAAATGAACTGCCTACAGGGCCCAAGGGTGCTGGGAAACTGGACCAGGGCCATGATCAGGGAAGGCTGCCCAAAGGGCTGGACTGACATGTTCTACTAAAACAGGTAATTCCTGTTATTTAAATTGGTCCAGACCACAAAAAGTGATTAAAAGCTATCCAATTTATTCTGCAAGGCTAGTATTACCCTAATACTAAAATTGAACATGAGTGTTTAAAAAAAAGGCAGAGGCCAATTTCACCTTTGACTACAGATGCCAAAATTCTACAGGAACACTTGGGAAATCTCTCACAGGCATACATTAGAAGAATACTACGCAGTGAGCAGAGAAGCTTTAATCAGCTCAGCTCATGACTAGGAAACGCGTTCACGGGCATTAACACTTAGAGAAAAAGACATTGGAGAAAATCAGCTTCCTTTCCTGTTTAAAAATGAAACACTTGGGCCGGCCCCATGGCTCAGTGGTTAAGTGGGCGCGCTCCGCTGCTGGCGGCCCGGGTTCGATCCCGGGCGCGCACCGACGCACCGCTTCTCCGGCCATGCTGAGGCCGCGTCCCACATACAGCAACTAGAAGCATGTGCAGCTATGACATACAACTATCTACTGGGGCTTCGGGGGGCGGGGGGGGGAGAAGAGGAGGAGGATTGGCAATAGATGTTAGCTCGGAGCCGGTCTTCCTCAGCAAAAAGAGGAGGATTAGCACGGATGTTAGCTCAGGGCTGATCTCCCTCACCAAAAAAAAAAAAAAAAAAAAAAAAATGAAACGCTTACTTGGCTAGCAAGGAAGCTCACTTCTCTTAACTCTGAAAAGACTGTGTAGTTGTGCTGAGGAAGAGAACCGACTTAGTATAGCGGAGGGCATGGAGCCCTCGCCAGGAGCACTTATGGTGGAGGGGTGGGGGCAAAAGGCTGACTGGAGTGGGTTTATGAGAGAATGAGAGGAGAGGAATTAGAGACAGACAGTGAGTACAGACAGCTCTTTCAGAGAGTCTGCAGTCAAGTGGAACAGAGAAATGGGGAAGTAGCTGGAAGGGGGGCCAAGAGAGGCTGTCTCTGAGATGGGAGAACTAACAGCACATTTGCAATCCAGTAGGAATGATCCAGGAGAGAAGGAGCAATGACTGACTGGGGAGACAGAGGAGGACGGTAGGAAGAATGTCCCTGAACAGGCCAGGACAGGGATTTGGAGGGCAGCAGAGGGGTCAGCCGCTGCGACAGGAAGGAAAGCGGTTCCTGGTGCAGATGCTGGCAGGCTGGCAGGTGGAGTGAGGGGAACTTCTGGAAGTTCTCTTCTGAGGGCTTCAATTTCTCAGGGAAAGGTGACCTAAGGTCAACAGCCAAGGTGAGGATGAAGGTTTGAGTAGAGAAAGCAGTCACATAGGAGAAGAGCAGAGTGAATTAACAGGTCAATGTATCACAATTGCTGGGCCCACTTGCAGGTCAAGGTCATGAATGTGACACTGGTCAACATGATGGATGTTTTCTCCAGCCATATTCAGCTGCACAGGCACACGGCAGGCCAAGGGCTGGTGTTAACCAGGGCTGGAGTTTTGCCAAGCAAGGTCAACACTCCAAAAAACGGTCAAGGGAGGTGAGGGAATATGCTAGAGGGTATTATCATCATGGACCACAGGATTTATGAATTTACAAATTTAATGCAATCCAAATAAAAATAACACAGATTATTTTCTGGAACTAGACAACCTTATTTTAAAATTCATATAGAAAAATAACAAATAAGAATAGCTAGGAAAACTCCAGAAAGCAACATGGGCAAGACTCACCCAATATGAAAGCACAGTGAAAATCTTCAATAACTAACACAGTTTGTCTTCAGCCTATAGACAGACAAAAGGAACAGAATTTTTGTTTCCATACGATTTTAAAAGTCATAAATACATACAGGAATTTAATATGAGATAAACCCAGAATCTCAAACTAGTGGAGGTAAAGATGGTTTTTTTTAAATAAATGGTTTTGGGAAACCATTTAGTAACCACCTGGAATAAGATAAATTTTGGATCCATGCTTTACATCATATACAGGATAAATTCCAAATGGATCAAAGATTTCAAAGTAAAAAATGAAAGCACAAAAGCCCTAGGGGGAAAAATAGCCAGATGTCTTTGTAACTTTGGAGTAGGAAATGTCATAGAAATCATAAGAAACTATGATTCAAAATGCAGCAGACATTTTGAAAAACTGATAATCAACTATTTAAGGATCAAAAATGTCTAGGGCCAGCCCTGTGGCATAGTGGTTAAGTTCAGCATGCTCCACTTGAGCGGCCCAGGTTCGTGGGTTCAGATCCCAGGCATGGACCTATACCACTCATCAGCCATGCTATGGCAGCGACCCACATACAAAATAGAAGAAGATTAGCTCAGGGCTAGTCTTTCTCAGTGAAAAAAAAAAAAACTGTCCAGCAAACAATCCCTTAAGCAAGATCAAAGGACAAATGAAAAAATGGATGAAAAATATCTGCAACTCACAGCATATATAAAAAGCTTACAGAAACAAAGAACCTGACAAACCACATGCACAGTTCACAGAAAAGGAAATACAAATCACTTAAACATCTGAAAAAAAGTTCACCACACTCTGCACATTAAAACTATAATAAGATGTCATTTTCTCCTATAGGATAGGCAAAATTCTAGATCAAAATACACTCTGTTGACAAAGCTATAAGGAATATGGCAGTCTCACACACTGCAAAAAGGTGCAATGCCTACAGAGGGCCATCTGGCATTATCTATCTATCAATCCCACTTCTGGGAATTTATCCCACGGTATATCCGCTTGCATATGATGCGGCATGTGTACAAATTTATTCATTGTACCACTGTTGTTTCATAAGCTGAAAATCAGAAACAACCCAAGAGTCCAACAACACAACATGTATTAAATAAGCCAGGCTATGTTCTCACCATAGACACTAAACAGCTGTTAAAAAAGAAGAGATGTGAGAAAGTTCTCTATGAACTAATGTGGAAAGAATCTCTAGGAAACACTGTAAAATATTTTAAAAAGCAACATGTTAAACACGCTACCTTTGTATAAAAAGGGAGATATAGTTTGCCTAAAGAAACACTAGAAAGATAGAAAAAAATTAATAAACGCGATCACCTATAGAGAGCAAGGGAAACAGATTGGACAGAAACAAGAGTGAGAGCAAGACTTCCCAAGGTAGATCTTTTCATATCATTTTGATGTCTGAACTACCTGATCATATTATGTATTCAAAGATTAATTAGAACAAAGTTGGAAGACTTATACTTCCCAATTTCAAAACCTACTGCAGGGCCAGCCCCGTGGCTTAGTGGTTAAGTCACGCACTCTGCTGCTGGCAGCCCGGGTTCGAATCCCGGGCACGCACCAACGCACCGCTTCTCCGGCCATGCTGAGGCCACGTCCCATATACAGCAACTAGAAGGATGTGCAGCTATGACATACAACTATCTACTAGGGCTTTGGGGGAAAAAATAAATAAATAAAATTAAAAAAAAAAACTTACTACAAAGCTACAGTAATCAAAACAGCGTTGGGGCCAGCCCGGTGGTGTAGCGGTTAAGTGCGTGCACTCCACTGCAGCAGCCCAGGATTTGCAGGTTCGGATCCTGGGCGTACATCAATGCACCGCTTATCAAGTCATGCTGTGGCAGCATCCCATATAAAGTAGAGGAAGATGCGCACGGATGTTAGCCCAGGGCCAATCTTCCTTGGCAAAAAGAGGAGGATTGGCTTCGGAGGTTAGCTCAGGGCTGATCTTCCTCTCACACGCACAAAAAACACTGTAGTACTGCCATAAGGATAAACACACAGAACAATGAAATGGAATTGAGAGTTCATAAATAAACTCATACATAAATGACCAACAACAAGAGTGCAAAGACCAGTCAATGAGGAGAGAATAGTCTTTTCAACAAATAGTAATGGGACAACTGAATATTCACAGGCCAAAGAATGAAGCTGGGCCCTTACCTCACACCATATACAAAAATCAACTCAAAATGGATCAAAGACCTAAATGTAAGGGTTAAAACTATAAAACTCTGAGAAGAAAACATAAGGTTAATCTTTACGACAGTGGACTTTGGCAATGGTTTCTCAGATATAACACCAAAAACACAAGCAACAAAAGAAAAAAACAGACAAAATTTGACTTCATCAAAATTTAAAACCTCTGTGCATCAAAGGACACTATCAAGAAAGTAAAAGGACAATCCACAGAATGGGAGAAAATGCTTGCAAATCATACGTCTAATAAGGGTCTAATATCCAGAATTTATAAATTACATACAATTCAACAGCAAAAAGACAAACAACTCAATTTTAAAATGATAAAAGAACTTTAAAAATCATTTCTCCAAAGAAGATATACAAGTGGCCAACAAGCACATGAAAAGATGCTCAATATCATTAGTTATTAGGAAAATGCAAATCAAAACCACAATGACGTACCCTTCACACCCACTAGGATGGCTATAATCAAAAAAATGGAAAATAACAAGTGTTGACAAGGATGCAGAGAAATTGGAACCCTCATACCTTGCTGGTGAGAATGTAAAAAGGTTAGGTTGCTGTGGAAAAGAATTTGGCAGTGCCTCAGTAAGTTAAACATAGAATTACCATATAATCCAGCAATCCACTCCTGAGTACATAACCAAAAGAAATGAAAACAGGTGTTCAAATAAAAACTTGTATATGCATGTTCATGGCAGCCCTATTCACAATAGCCAAAAGGTTGGGAAAAAACCAAATGTCCATCAATGGATGAATGGATAAACAAAATGTGTTATATTCATGCAATGAAATATTATTTATAAAAAGGAATAAAGTACTGATACATGCTACGACATGGATGAACCTTGAACACATTATGCTAAGTGAAAGAAGCCAGATACAAAAGGCTGCATATTGTATAATTCCATTTATACAAAATATCAAGAATAGACAAATCCATCGAGACCAAAAGCAGATTAGTGGTTGCCAGGAGCTGGAGAGAGGAGGGAACGAGGAGTGACTGCTAAATGGGCACAGGGTTTCCTTTTGGGATGATGAAAATGTTTTGGGACTAGATAGGGTGATGGGTGCACAGTAATATACTAATGTCACTGAATTCTACACTTTAAAATGGTTAATTTTATGTTATGTGTACTTACCACAATAAAAAATAAATTAATTTTTGAAAGAACAAATAAATACCAAAAACGAAAAATAAATGACTGACTTAAAACTCAAATGACAGGCTAAACTCCAGACTGGACAAAGTCATGGAAAGAATTAGAAAACTGGAAGATTCACTCAGGACACAGCAAAGAGAAAGAAAGCGATTAAGACACTATACCACTTACACTAGTCCTTTGCTTAATAAACCATTTGTCTGAAGAAAATTAAAAGACAGCCAACTAATTTTTCAATATTTCTGAATTTGTACACCCTGATTCACTAAGGTTTTGAACTCTTCCTATTTCCCCTGGTAAGAGATTCAGACTTGTCTTTTCATCCTGAGTCATTTCATGTCCTTGGATAGTGACAACAATGAAAGGAGCTTCATTCCACCTATGCCTGTATCTTCTTTTTTAAAATGGCCTTTATTTATTCAAATTGAATTGCCATAACAGACTCTGCTGGGCAAGAAGAAAGAGCTGAGTCTGTAACTCATGATCAGAAGCATGGAGGAAGTTCAGGTGATAGAAAAGTGACTAAGGAAAATAAGGACAGGAGGTAGAAGGAGTCCAGGGAGAAAGAGGATGGACAGGACAGCAAATCCACCAAAACAAGGCTATCCTCATCTCCCTGGATCCGGAGGCATTCATCATACAAAATAACTGAACACCTATGATGCGATGCATAAGGCACTCTGCCATTATTACCTCAGGGCACTGAACCATCACCACATCACTGACATTGTTTTTAAGGTACCCACAGACACGTATTTAGGTGGGGAAAGGGGAAGTGGTAAAATTAGGTTGTTGTTCACCTTGGATAATCTACTAAGCAAATCAAGGAAATCATGAAAAGCTAGGACTTAAAAACAAAAATGAACAGAGTTTGCCATTCGGGTAGAGAGAAGGTAAACTGTAGCCACAGAGATGACATAATATAAGTGTAAACCAAAAAGAGACAAGCAGAAACAAATAAGGAAGTTGGTAAGCCAATTACTGAAGAGAATAAAATAAAAGGAAGGAAGGATAGAAAATATTAACTGATTTGGCCAAAATCAGTCACACATCTGTATCAACTTCTGCATGACAGCATCAGCCTGTGCCACAGTCTGCCAGCCTTGCCATTTATCAACAACGTAGATGTGACCCCACACTGTGATTCCCTGAATTTACGTTAATAATAATACCTTTGGCATCACTGCCCTTGCCCAAGTATATAAAACAGGCTTCCACAGAAAGCTCACTCATGCTGCTAAAATGTTTTAAGTAGCAAAAAAGAGTAGAAAATTAAATAAATCCATAAAAATTAAACACTAACCACAAAGCAAAAACTAGATGTGGTCTTCCTCCCCCTGGCGCCTTCTCTTTGCATTATGAACCTGTAGGAGACCTTGACGTAACGGATGTCCCAGGGAGAGAACAGAGCCGAGGCAATCAGAAAGCTTCTGCACTCCTTAAACGTCTTTCCACATTTCTTCTTTGCCACCCACGACAGATCAGACCCCACAGAGAATTCACAGGTAGCTCTTTTTAATACTGCAGCAGCTTCTGATTTGCTGAACAAAGCTGACAGGTGAATGCTTTTCTGGGCCCATTACAAATGGCTCAGACTTGGAACAAGGAGCTTGAGAGCAGAGATCCTTCTTTTCAACCATTCCATTTTGGTATAACATTTATTTTTTTCCTAACTATAAAAGCAATGCATGCTCAACAGTCAACTTTGAGAGTGTTTAATGCCTCCCACTGAACAGTACTTTCAGCAATCACCTGAAGGATGGAGATTCCTGGGGGACTGCAGAAGGCCACATCCGAACCCAGTTTCTTCGGCCCACTCAGTTAGTCAGGGGGTCCAATAAAGCACCCTTAACCTCCGGCTCACTCTACAGTAGAGGGGGAAAACTGATGAATTTGTGCACTAGGTTTTTTCCCCCTAAAGCAATTATTTGAAGAAGAGCCAGAGAATGAGAAAAACCCTTTGAGAGCACCAGAGTTATGAGCCATGGAGGATTAAAGATGGCCACAAACTCCCTGACATTCCTTCCTTTGCAAGGTGGGTCTACATCTCTCCCCTTGAATCTAGGCAGGCTGTGAGACTGCTTTGACCAATAGCATATGGCAGAGATGATGCTGCACCATTTTCTAGGTCTGGCATCAAGGGGCTGGCACTTCCACTGCCTGTCTCTTGGAATGCTCACTGTGGGGGAAGCCAGCCATCATGTTAGAAATCCAACTACCCTGAGACCGCCAGGCTTTGAGAAGCCCAAGCAATATGGGGGCCCTGGAGGATAAGATGGCTGGGGGGGGGAGATGCGCAGAGACCATCTTAAATGCAGATCCCCCAGCCCCTAGCCAACACCACATGGATCAGAGACAAGCGCTCAGCCAAGCCCCTCCTAGATTCTTGACCCACAAATTGTGAGGGAGACACAATGGTTATTTTTAAGCCACTAAGTTTAGGGGTAGTATGTTATGCAGCAATAGACAAGGGGAGCATAAGGCAAGGTAGGCAAGTTCTTGCAAAGGGGAGATGCCCCGACACAGCCATAGGGTCAGGGGGCCAGCAGAACCAAACTAGAGTGCGGAGGAGCGCAAGGGCAGACGCAAACGCAGGGGGTTCCCAACACACTGCCCCGAACAGGGCAAGGGTGCTGAGGTTTCTGGTCATGTGGGTGTGGTGGCCAGCTTAGTTTAAAGCACCAAGTCAAGGCCAAGTGGAGCAGAAGAGGCCCCAACGTGCCATTCAGGGTAACTACGCCACTCACCCCTCACCTCCAGCTGCTGAAAGAAGAGACACAGGTGCGAGTGACCCTCACTAACTGCACACACGTCTGTGACAGGCCCCTCCCCATCCCCGCCCCCAGGAAGGCAGAGTACTGCTAGGACAACCCACTCCCCTTGCCCACACTCCTATTTATCCCACCTCCCAGTGGCCCACCAATAAAGCAAGTCAAGGACACGGAAGGGCTTTTTCAGGTAGTTTTTCCAGCATGCATTTATCCCTCCTCCTTCCCAACAGCCCCAGATTTCCACTGTGGCTCCAAGTAGTCCCCAGGAGGCTGACTCTATACTCCCTGAAACACGTGACCTAAGCTGAGCCACACAGTCCATCCCACATTGGTTCAAGGGTGGACATGTGAGCCAAGCTGGTCCAACCAAAGCGAACTTGAGGACATCTGCTTGACATGCAGAGACAAAGGCTTGTTCTCTTACTTCAGATGGTGAATTGTGAAGACTGCAACCATCGTTGCCATCCTGCAGAAGGCCAGGCTGAGAACAAGGCTGATACACACAGAGGAAAGCAGGGCTCCGAGAATCCCAGAGAAACAGTCACAGCAGTGAGGACAGAGGGAATCTCTGGCTCCAGCTGAACCTGAACTCACCGTACCTCTGCATGTTTCAATTGTAAAGCAATAAATCCTCTATTATTTAGGACAGTTGGGCACAGCTGTCTGTTTCTTGCACCCAGAAGCATTCTACCCATTGCAGAAGCTTCAGTTACTTCTGCAGTAATCACCTGGGACCTCCCTCACTTCCAGTCCACCCCAATTCTGACCCCTTAACCCTGTGGCCCAGCGCAGGCCCCACGGTTACTCTGAACACTCCACATACAGAGACAATGCTCCCCACTTTGACGCTCACTGCTCCATCGGGGACCAGCTCACACACACCCCTGACTTGTTCTGCTCCTGACTGCCTAAATGCCCTAGCCAAGTGCCCTCCTCCCCCAGAACAGTTTGGGATCACTCCCTTCCAGCTGCATGCTGATCTCAGGTAACTTTGCCCAGTATCAGGAATGTTCATTTTTAACCCATTTTCACCTACATAAAATTGTTGGTGGATGGGCACTCAAGGGAATCTGCCATGCAGTTTATCCTCCAGGAGGGTGACTGACCAGCCTGAAAATCCCAGCTCTACCCTTCATCAAAGAGTGTGCAGCAAATTATAGAAACACAAAAGAGATGAGGGGCTGGCGACGGGTGAAGGGGCCACCTACAAAGGGGCAGCACAAGGGCATCTGGGGGATGTTAGGACTGGTCTGTGTCCTGATTGTGGTAGTAGTTATATAACAACAGGCATCTGCCAAAACTCACAGAACTCAACTCTAAAAAGAGTGAATTTTACTGTATGCAAAAAAAAGAAGAAGAAGTAAATAGAAAGAGAAAGGAAGGAAGAAAAGAAAGAAAGTGTGCAGCCCTACAGAGTTTGCTGGGACACAGGAAGAGCCTCGGAACGGGCCACACTGCAGACACTTCCCGATACTACAGTTTGCATCTTCTCGCTCCCTTTGGGTTCCAGTTTAAACATCTCTTCCTCTTTGTCCTTGCAGCTAACAAAGAGAGAAGCAGGCCAAGCCACCAGACGACCAAGTCATCAGATTGTCAATGTTTCTCAGTGTTTTGGTCTCTCTTCCACTCTTCCATCCTTGTTTGTCCCTGAACCTCCTGGACCCTGTCAGACCAGTCCAAACCTGCCTAGAGCTGGACAGGAATATGCACCTTTCCTGGGGACTTGTTCATGAGCTCTGTCGTTCCTCCAGCTACGACAGACAGCCTGATGGTCATCCTGACCTCTACCTCGTTTCCTGTGCCTACAGGGGTGCGTTTTTGCACACCGCACTGAGGATATCATCTGGCCTAAGCAACACTGAGAACTGCCCTGCCGCAGGCTGCTTCCTAGGGTGACCAGTCATCCCAGTTTTCCCAGAGCTGAAGGGTTTCTGGGGATGCAGGATTTTCAGTGCTAAAACCAGGAAAGCCCTGGGTAAACCTGACCTCTGCTCTGAGGTTCACCTGTCTGGTGCCCTGGGTCATTACAACAGAAGGAGAAGAGGCCCTCAGAGTTTGGGGAAGAGAAACAAGTAAGGGATTTTCCACTGTAAGTAACATGCTATTGACTAGCCCCAGTTTCTACATAACCAGGGGTAAGAGTACACACCCAAGTACATGCATAAATATTAACAACCTTCCATCTGGCTACTAGTTTTGAAGGAAGTAAATTATATTAAAAATTTAAAAGTTAATACCTTAGAGACAGGCACCTCCACACCCTAAGGATTCCTGGTATAAGGGGGAACGTTTATCGATCCTGACTGACTCTATTCATAGAAGACTCGCCCTAAACTGTTCGGGGAAAATTGAGAACAAGAGAGTGCTCCAGAGGGATAAGTTTGGGAGGGTCGGGGTGGAGGGGGTCCAGATGGGGACGCGTGTGTGTAACCTGATAATTGCTTCGCGCCATAGCAATTCGCGCCATAAAATGTAACTGTTTAAATGTTTTAAATTAGCCAATCATGTAAGACCGCGCCAACCTTTCCCGCTTTATGCTTCCGAATCCTATAAAAGAGCTTGCCCCTTAAGGTTCGGGTCGACCCTCTGTCTCCTGCGAGAGATACGTGTCGACCCGGAGCTCCGCTTAATTAAAACCTCGTGCATTTGCATCAAGCTCGGTCTCCTGTGTCTGTGGGTCCGCGCCTTCCCGAGACTGGAGTTGGATTTCCTTTTTGGAATCCTACATTTGGGGGCTCGTCCGGGATCTGCGCGGTCACCCCAGACTCCGAAGACCCCTTGGAGGTAAGCCTGAGTGACTGGGTGTGCGAGTGTGTGCGGCGCCGCGAAGCATTGCTTTGGTCTCGGTATCTGGGCAGCCGCCGCTTCGGGCCGAGAGGGCCCAGCGGCTGCAGTGGCAGACGTGCTGGGAACTGCAGGCTGCAACCCTGGGGGACGCCCCAAGGGACAAGGGGAGTCAGGAAAGCCTGACTACCCCCTTTCAGGTAGAAAAAGAAACGGCACTCTTTTTCCCAGGGAGGACACGAAAACCCCTCCCGTCTGAAACCGCCTTCGGTTGGCTTGTACAGACACCAACCGGGCAAAGTTGTTTTTGTCTTGCTGTGTTTTTGATGTTCATTGTTCTGTTTTTGTTCGTTACGTGGACCTCATTTGACGGGATGGGACAGACTATGACGACCCCCCTCTCTTTGACCTTAGACCACTGGACTGAAGTGAGAGCGAGAGCGCACGATTTGTCGGTAGAAATAAAAAAAGGGCGTTGGCAGACTTTTGCGCCTCTGAGTGGCCCTCCTCAATGTGGGTTGGCCCCCTGAGGGACGTTTAATCTAACTGTTATCCTCGCGGTGAGGGCTATTGTTTTCCAGGAGAAACCGGGTCCCATCCTGACCAACGACCATATATTACAGTGTGGCAGGATCTGCTGCAGAACCCACTCCCCTGGGTTAAGCCATGGGTAAAAGCAGAAAAACTAAGGCCCCGAGTCCTGGCACTGCAGGATGCGGAGACACGGCAAAAATCGAAATCAACTCGAACAGCGGAGTCGGAGACCCCTTCGGCCCCCCCCGCGGACTACCCTGAGAGTGAGCCTCCTCCCGAATGGCCCCCTTTCGCCTCCCCTTACCCCTCCCCGCTCCAGGAGCGCAATCAGGACGGAGGGCGACTGGCTCGGGTCCCTCCGCTGGAACCCGAAGCCGCCCCGGAGCCACTCCGGACGGGCCTGATACCACGGTGGCGCTCCCGCTAAGAGAGTATGGAGCTCCTGCGGGGCCCAACCAGCTGTCACCCCTCCAGTACTGGCCTTTCTCTTCCTCAGACCTGTATAACTGGAAAAATAACCATCCCCCCTTTTCAGAAAACCCCGCCGGATTAACCGCCCTGATAGAGTCCCTAATGTTTTCCCATCAGCCCACTTGGGATGACTGTCAACAGCTCTTACAGGCACTCTTCACCACGGAGGAGAGAGAAAGAATCACACAGGAAGCAAGAAAGAATATCCGAGGCACCAACGGGCAGCCGGCAACGATAGCTGAGGCGGAAGAAGGGTTTCCGCACAACCGACCCAACTGGGACTATAACACGGCTGAAGGTAGGGGGTCGCTGTCCGCTTACCGCCGGGCTCTAGTGGCGGGTCTCCGGGGAGCCGCAAGGCGGCCCACCAATTTGGCTAAGGTAAGAGAGGTTCAGCAAGGACCCACTGAACCCCCTCCGTTTTCTAGAATGATTGATGGAGGCTTCCCGCAGGTACACGCCCTTTGATCCGTCCTCGGAAGGGCAGAAGGCCTCTGTCATTATGGCCTTTATTGGACAGTCAGCCCCAGATATAAAGAGGAGATTACAAAGGCTAGAGGGGCTGCAAGACTACGACCTGCGGGACGTAATAAAGGAGGCTGAAAAGGTGTATCATAAAAGGGAGAGTGAAGAGGAAAAGCGAGAGAGAGAGAGAAGGGAGGCTGAGGAGAGGGAAGACAGGAGAGACAGGAGACGAGAAAAAACTAACTAAAATACTGGCCGCAGTGATAAAAGCGACAGGGCCAGATCACAGACAGTCAGGGAACCTGGGCAACGCCCACGACCAGGCTCACGCAGACGGCAACCCTTGGACAAGGACCAATGTGCCTATTGTAAGGAGAGAGGACACTGGGCAAGGGAATGCCCCAAGAAAAGGGCCACACCCAAGGTGTTGTCTTTAGGGGAGGTCGAAGAAGAGCGGGGGCGGGGCTCGGGCCCCCTCCCGAGCCTAGGGTAACCCTAACTGTTGAGGGACCCCTATGAGTTTTCTGATTGATACTGGGGCTGAATATTCAGTACTGAAGCAACCTTTGGGGAAATTAAAAACTAACAAGACTCTGGTTGTTGGAGCCACTGGGCAGAAACAATACTCATGGACTTCTTCCCGGACAGTGGACTTGGGGAAAGGAAGGGTGTCCCATTCCTTCCTAGTGATTCCTGAATGCCCGACCCGTTGCTAGGTCGAGACCTTTTAACCAAACTGAAAGCTCAAATAGATTTTGCTCAACCTCGGCCTACAGTATCCTGGTCCGCACCTACCACCATGATATTGGCCCTGGAGCTAGAGGAAGAATATCGGCTCCATCAGCAGCCTAAGCCTAGAGCTCGGCTCAATACCGATAAGTGGCTGATCGAATTTCCAACGGCATGGGCTGAAACCGGGGACTAGGGACGGCTACGAGAATTCCCCAGTCGTGATAGATCTTAAGGCCGGAGCCCTCCCGATAAGGGTGCGTCAATACCCAATAAGCAAAGAGGCCAGAGAAGGAATCCGCCCCCATATCCAGAGGCTGCTCCAACAAGGAATCCTGGTTCCTTGCCAGTCTCCTTGGAACACCCCCCTCCTGCCTGTAAAAAAGCCTGGAACTAATGATTATAGGCCGGTCCAGGATTTGAGAGAAGTAAATAAGAGAGTGCAGGATTTACACCCTACCGTGCCAAACCCATATAACCTACTCAGCTCCCTCCCCCCATCACGAAAATGGTACACTGTCTTGGACCTGAAAGATGCATTCTTCTGTCTACGGCTTCACCCAAAAAGCCAATTACTTTTTGCTTTCGAGTGGCGCGACCCTGATATGGGGATCGTTGGACAACTGACTTGGACGAGACTACCTCAAGGTTTTAAAAACTCCCCTACCCTGTTTGATGAAGCCCTCCTGCCCTTTGCCCTGTTCCGCGCCCGGAACACCCCACAGGGACCCTTAAAACTTACACCCTTTGAAATCCTCTATGGAACCCCTCCCCCTTTGGCACAAATAGGGATACATGACCCTGACATTATACCTTCTATACCTTTGTCAGCCCGCTTGAAAGCACTCGAGGCCGTCAGGCGCGACATCTGGAACCAGCTAAAAGAGGCCTACCAGCCTGGTGATCTGCTCATCCCGCACCAATTCCAGGTTGGGGACTCTGTCCTTGTGAGACGACATCGGACGGGGTCATTAGAGCCACGTTGGAAGGGGCCCTACGTGGTGCTCCTCACTACGCCCACAGCAGTCAAGGTGGACGGTATAACCTCTTGGGTTCACGCCACACACGTAAAGAAGGCACCCCAGAATGCAGCAGATCTCTGGAAGGTGGAAAAGACTGATAACCCTCTTAAGCTGCGTTTGCGTCATGGGAACGGGCGAGCAAGTCGTCAATCCTAATCCCCACGCTCCTCAACTGCTCACGTGGCAAGTCGTCTCCCAGGTAGGAGATATAACCTGGTCAATCCAAAAACTGCTTCCCCTTGGACATGGTGGCCAGACTTACACCCTGACCTTTGTAAACTGGCTATAGGAACCCCGACTGGGATTTCATGGGTCGACGAAGGGGGCAAAACAAGCCGGAGGATGCCACTCCCCCATCGCAAGGGTAAACTAAAGGCATACCCCTTTACGTGTGCCCCGGTCACCACAGACCTCGTTCAATTGACTCCTGGTGCGGGGCAAAGAAGACTTCTACTGTAAAAACTGGGGATGTGAAACCAGTGGGACTACTTATTGGGAACCCTCCTCTTCTTGGGATTTAATCAGGGTTAGAGCAAATTATAGCCACCAGATGAGTCGGGCTCAGAATGCAATACCTGGTGCCACCCCTTAACCATTCAGTTCACAGGGAAGGGAAAAACAATTAAAACCTGGATCGGGAATGGTCATTCATGGGGAATAAGATTGTACAAAGAACGGTACGATGATGGCCTGACCTTCTCTATTAGATTAAAAATAGAACCCCCCGCCAGCAGACCAATAGGGCCAAACGGGATCCTAGCCGATCAGAGGCCCCCTCTGTCCCACAAATCCCCCGCCAGCAGACCGATAGGGTTAAATAGCCCCAAACCCCCCCAGGTAAAATCCATAACCCTAAATGGGGCCGTAGATATGGTCACCAGATCTGCTCTGCGACCACCATCTACGCCACCTCCCGCAGTACCTACTGAGCAAAGATGGCACAGACTGTTTAACTTAGTATGGGGAGCTTACTACGCCTTGAATGATTCCAACCCTGAAATGACTGAATCATGCTGGCTATGCCTAGCGGTCAGCCCCCCTTATTATGAAGGAATTGCCACCATGGGGGTCTATAATAACACCCCAGACCACACGACTTGTCTTTGGGGCAAAGAAGGGCGGCTAACCCTAACGGATGTGTCGGGACCGGTTCAGGACTATGCTTAGGAAAAATTCCCCAGGCTACCAAGCTCTATGTAATAAGATTGAAGTCAGCCTTCCGACTACTCCTGGTCATTTTTGGTACCAGGACCCAATAGGTGGTGGGCCTGCACCACGGCCTAACCACTGCACCTCAACTAGCGTATTCAATTCGTCACAAGATTTTTGCGTGCTTGTGCAGTTGGTGCCTAGAATTTATTATCATACTGCCAATAGTTTCGAGGATGAATTTGACCAGAGATCCAGATTATGGAAAAGAGAACCAGTATCCCTCACCCTGGCTGTACTCCTGGGACTGGGAGGTGCCGGCGTGAGGACTGGCACTACGGCCTTAGTCACAGGAGAAAGGGGATTAACTGCCTTGAGCAATGCTATAGATGAAGACCTCAGGACTTTAGAACAGTCCATCTCTAAATTAGAAGAGTCCCTCACCTCCCTGTCTGAAGTAGTGCTCCAGAATAGAAGAGGATTAGATCTGCTGTTTTTAAGAGAGGGAGGACTTTGTGCGGCCCTTAAAGAAGACTGCTGTTTCTATGCAGATCACACAGGGGTAGTCCGAGATTCAATGCAAAGATTAAAGAAAAGATTAGACATGAGGCGGCAAAGCAGGGAGGCTCAACAGAGCTGGTTTGAATCCTGGTTCACTAAGTCCCCCTGGATGACGACCTTACTATCCTCCCTAGCAGGACCCTTGCTGATTCTTTGTCTACTTTTGGTCTTCGGACCGTGTGTTTTCAATAGAATTACTGCTTTCATAAGAAAAAGAGTCAATGCAGTGCATGCTATGATGCTCCAACGCCATTACCAAGCTCTCCCACACAATGAGCCACTGATAGTAGACACCGAAAACTAAGTTCTAAGATTAGAACTAGGGACAAAAGAAGAAGTGGGGAATGAAGGAAGTAAATTATATTAAAAATTTAAAAGTTAATACCTTAGAGACAGGCACCTCCACACCCTAAGGATTCCTGGTATAAGGGGAACGTTTATCGATCCTGACTGACTCTATTCATAGAAGACTCGCCTAAACTGTTCGGGAAAATTGAGAACAAGAGAGTGCTCCAGAGGGATAAGTTTGGGAGGGTCGGGGTGGAGGGGGTCCAGATGGGGACGCGTGTGTGTAACCTGATAATTGCTTCGCGCCATAGCAATTCGCGCCATAAAATGTAACTGTTTAAATGTTTTAAATTAGCCAATCATGTAAGACCGCGCCAACCTTTTCCCGCTTTATGCTTCCGAATCCTATAAAAGAGCTTGCCCCTTAAGGTTCGGGGTCGACCCCTCTGTCTCCTGCGAGAGATACGTGTCGACCCGGAGCTCCGCTTAATTAAAACCTCGTGCATTTGCATCAAGCTCGGTCTCCTGTGTCTGTGGGTCCGCGCCTTCCCGAGACTGGAGTTGGATTTCCTTTTTGGAATCCTACAGTTTGATGAGTCAAGAAGGTCCAACACAGGCCCACCCAAACACAGAACAGACATAAACGAGCCCAACCACATGAGCCACCACTACTTTACAACCAACCTCTGTTATTCATCCCCAAACACTCCCTCAGGCATAAATCATACTGGTAATGACAGAAAGTTCTGGTCCAACACATGTTTCTGTAATGAGAATTTGCTCACACACAACTGGTAATAAAGGACTGTGCACATACCACAGAGGCTACATGGGGTCAGAGATGGGTTTTCTTAAGCAAGGACAGCCAGAACAGTGGGAGTAAAATGACTACCTTCAGCAGAAAAGGGACAAGCCCCCAGCACTGGCAGAAGAAGCCCTTCTGACTATATTTTATGAAAGTGAGAAACAAGTACCCACTCCCTTCTGGCCCAGCCATGGGTCTCTAGCGGTTTTCCCATGAGCCCTGATAGTTTTAATGCAGAATGTGAGTTTCTTCAGAAACATGTATCTTGCTATAGCAGAAACAGCCCTGCGTGTTCACTCTCTCTCTTCCCCACTAGACGCAAGCTCCTTTAGAGCAAGAACAGCATCTCTCCTGCTCAGCACCATATACTCAAAGCCTAGTATGACAGCTAGCAGATAAACAGTGTCTTATCAATAGAGAAGGCACAAAAGCATGACTTGAGTGGAACCAATAAAATCTCCCCCAACAGAAACAGGACTAAAATTCTGGATTAACATCACTGCTCTGAGATGAAGAACCACCTGCCATCAGGCTGTACTGCTCTCCTCTTACTAGACCTACTTGAGGTCCAAAAACCCCTCCACCAATTTCCCTAAGCACAGCAGAGAAGGCAGGAAAGTCCTCATAGACATGATGAAGTCAGAAGGATAATGAAAAGGCCAACAAGTCAAGAGGATGTGAATTCTACAGTGAAGCCTTTCAAAGATGTCAGTGAAGCTCAGGCTCTAGAGGTGCCTGCTGGCTCCATTCCAGGCTCTGTCACCTACACATTGAGTGACCTTCCACAGGTTACCCTGCTGCAGAATGGGGGTAATCCTAGCGCCCACCTGGTGGGGTTGTAGTCAGGATTCAATGAGACAAAGAATAGAGAGTATTTACTCTTGCACAGGGCCTGGCACATAATAAGCCCTTGACAGATATATTTTAGCATGCCTTACACTAATAATAATAATATTAATAGTAGTAATAATAATAACAAAAGTGTGTGAGGGCCAAACCATAAGTAGCTCGTGCTCCAGGGCTCCCATTCCCCATGGAACCCAGGGAAGCAGCCTGGGGCCCCGTCACCAAGCAGGCGGGGAGGCAACATCAGTAGACTGTGCAGTCTAGCTCGTGAGCCGGGGCTGGGCCTGTGCAGGAGAGCTGCGCTGGCGAGGAAATGCCCCAAGGGGCATGGGCGCTGGTTGAAGCAGTGAAAAAACAGAGGGAAGGCACAGAGGAGACCACAGTCTTTCATTCAGTCTTTAACAGGTAAGAGAGACAAATTAAATATAAATTTAAAATAAAGTTTCAGTCATTAAAGAAGAAAGAAGTAAAAATAAATGTTAAATCTCATTAAACCAAGGGCTGAGATACTGAAAAGAACCTGAGAGTCCATCAACACTATATACATAAGATGGACTATTATTCAGCCATAAAAAAGAATGAAATCTTGCCATTTGCAACAACACAGATAGACCCTGAGGGCTTTATACTAAGTGACATGAACCAGACAAAGACAAATACTGTAGGATCTAACTTATATGTGGAATCTAAAAAAAAAAAAAACCAAACTCATAGATACAGAGAATAGACTAGTGGTTGCCAGAGGCAGGGGGTGAGGGGCAGGGGAAATGGGTGAAGGAGGTCAAAAGGTACAAATTTCCAGTTATAAGATAAATAAGTTCTGGGGATGTAACGTACAACATGGTGAATGAAGTTAACAATACTGTATCATATATTAAAAATTGCCAGGGGAGGGCCGGCCCCGTGGCTTGGTGGTTAAGTGTGCGCGCTCCGATGCTGGCGGCCCGGGTTCGGATCCCGGGCGCGCACCGAGGCACCACTTCTCCGTCCATCCTGAGGCTGAGTCCCACATACAGCAACTAGAAGGATGTGCAGCTATGACATACGACTATCTACTGGGGCTTTGGGAGAAAAAATAAATAAACAAAATCTTTAAAAAAAAAAAAAAAAAAAAAAAAAAATTGCCAGGGGAGCAGATCTTAATAGTTCTCATCACAAGAAAAAAATGTGTAACTATGTGAGGTGATAGATGTTAACTGAACTTACTGTGGTGATCATTTCACAGTATATGCATATATCAAATCATCATGTGTACAACTAAAACTAATACGGTGTTATATTCAATTATATCTCAGTAAAATGGGGGGAAATTTAAATTTTTTAAATGCAATTAAAGTATTTTAAGTCTTTTTTTTGTGTGTGTGTGAGGAAGATCAGCCCTGAGCTAACATCTGCCAATCCTCCTCTTTTTGCTGAGGAAGACTGGCCCTGGGCTAACATCCGTGCCCATCTTCCTCCACTTTATATGGGACGCCGCCACAGCATGGCTTGACAAGTGGTGCGTCGGTGCACGCCCAGGATCCGAACCCCGGGCCACTGCAGCAGAGCGCACGCACTTAACCGCTACGCCACCAGGCCGGCCCAAAGTATTTTAAGTCTTAAAGTTGCTAATGTGGTCCTGAAAATCCTAAAATAAGGAAAATGTATTTAGCAGTTTGTTTGTGTTCTAACATCCCTTCAGCTCACATAGGGCTTTCTATATTAGAGCTGGAAGCCAAATTCTCAAAATTAAACAAAAGACAGTAAACATGTAAACAATGCTCTATGCATTTTTTCCACTGAAGACCATAGAAGAGATAAAAGCTGAAAGAGTAAGTAATGCTATCACTGCAGTGCTTCCGAAAGTCCAAAGGATTTGGAAATAAATTTTGATTAAAACGCTTAGCATAATTCATGTCTATTTATCATCAAAATGATCAGATGTATCATATCCCATGAGCTTAAATTCTGATCCATTATAAAATTAAACTGTTTACAGTACATTGCTTCAGGCACTTCATATAATTACCTGGATAAAATACATATCATTTCAAAAAGTAAAAGGCGTTTTTAGGAACACAAAGCACTGGATAAGACACAAAACACTCCTCTTTAAGGACTTAGATGAAAGCTGTTTTGTTTTCACTTGAGCATTCCTCAACAATGATCAATGTTCTCCCATTTGAAGTGCCTTCACTTACGCTTTTATGATATTCCTTGTACTCATCCTTTCAAGGGACCTCAGTGCATTCTAAAGCACATCTGAGATTACTCAGAAACGGGATGATTCTATAAACAGCAAGCAGAGAAGACAACACTGGCAGCATTTAATCCTTGGCTCAGCAAAGAAAAATTATTATTAAGAGGACTTGACTTAATTACTAATTCTGGGAAGAAACATGTTTGTAGCAAAGCCAGGTCGGAGGATCCCAGTGGACACAGGTGGGAAAAAATACTGGAGACATCCATGACCAGACTCGTAAACGGAGTTCTAAACTTAGATATTTCCATAAGAGGCAAATATATTCTGCTCTACCAGGACCCAAGTAAAAGCAAGATTTGATCTAAGGCCTGAGCATCCTGATCACACAGAATCCACGTGTCCTTATGGCAAACGGACACTTTCTACAAGTAAGACGAGAACTAAGATAAAAGGAAATGGCAAAGAGGGAAAGGAATTGCCCCGGTCTCAACATGAGCAAATCTGATGAGCTGATAATCCTCAATGTGGGGCTCTGCCACAGAACTTCAAACTCATGGAATAACTTTTATTACTTATGGTTGAAAATAGGTCCAATAAAAAAGGGATCTGGGTTACTAGTCATCAGGGAAACGCAAATCAAAACCACACTAAGATATCACCTTACACCCATTAGAATGGCTATAATCACCAAGACAAATAGCACCAAATGCTGGAGAGGCTGTGGAGAAACGGGAACCCTAATCCACTGCTGGTGGGAATGCAAACTGGTGCAGCCTCTATGGAAAACAGTATGGAGATTCCTCAAAAAATTAAAAATAGAAATACCTTATGATCCAGCTATCCCACTACTGGGATCTACCCAACGAACCTGAAATCAACAATCCAAAGAGGCTTATGCACCCCTGTGTTCATCGCAGCATTATTCACTATAACCAAGAAATGGAAGCAACCCAAGTGTCCCTCGACTGATGACTGGATAAAGAAGATGTGGTATATATATACCGTGGAATACTACTCAGCCATAAAGAAAGACAAAATCGTCCCATTTGCAACAACATGGATGGACCTGGAGGGTGTTATGTTAAGTGAAATAAGCCAGACAGAGAAAGACAAACAGGGCATGATTTCACTCATATGTGGAAGATAAACCAACACACGCACAGACAAGAACGGTACGGTGGTTACCAGGGGCCGGGGGGTGGGGGGTGGGCACAAGGGGTGGAGGGATGCACTTATATGGTGACTGATAAACAATAATGTACAACAAAAATTTCACAATAAAAAAACAACAACAACAAAGGGATCTGGGTTTGTTTAATCCAGAGAGAGAAAGTTAAAGTACAGGAAACACTACAGAGTTAACTATTAACAACCATTAGATGTCTACCAAAGGGTATGATGGCAGCAAAAGAAACTGTGGTTAGATACTGAAAGAGACACTCTATTTAGAAAGGTCTTACCCTGAGGTGCATTACCAGAGGAGGCTAAATTTCTTTTTCTAATAACTTTGAAGGAAAGGGCAAAACATGATGGTATTAAATGCAACTTAACCCCATAAACACAAAAACAGACTAGAAATGAATGGTTCTCTCAAAAAGATTCATAATTTCAGATTCATAATTCTCCCACAAACCAGGACCACTATTCTGAGGCATTTTCTACATTTAATCTTGGTTAGTCAAACAAGGTTGGTATTCCTGACAATAAGCAATTAAGCAAAGACCTAAACCCACACTGTCGAACATGACAGCCATTAGCCACACAGCTATCGGGCACTCGAAGTGTGGCTGGTACAAACTGAGGTGTGCTGTCAATATAAACTACACACCAGATTTAGAAGACTTTAGTTCAAGAAAATGAAAGTAAAGTATCTCATTAATAACCCTTTATATTGATTACATGATGAAATCATAATATTTGGGATATACCGGGCTAAATAAAATATACTTGTAAAACCAATTTCACTTGTTTCTTTTTAATGTTTTTTAATATGGCTCCTCGAAATTTACATGTGGCTCACATTTGTGGCTTGCATGGTATTTCTCTGTCGGATGGGATAAGCCACCAAAATAAAACACCACTATATCAGACACACTTCTGGGTTGCTAAACATTTTCAAATGTGAACAGAAGAATGAAGAAGGAAAAAAGGTATCAGAGGCATTCATAGGACACGTACAACAGCAGCGGTAGCAGCAAGCCATTATGTTGTTTTAAGTAAGTAATAAACATAAACAACGAACTTTCTGGAAAAGGAGATGTTGCAATTGCAGATTCTCTTTTCCCCCGCCTGGAAGTGTCCCAGAGACTTCCCTCCGGGGCGAGCTCACTCTCCTGCCTACCTTTGATGAGCTCCGGCCTGTACGTCTTGCGCAGCTGCTCCAGGAAGCTGTTGTAGAAGCCCTCTGCCTGCTCCGTGGGCATTGCCAAGTGGAAGTCAGGCTTGTTCCCCTTGAGGACGCACTGCAGGGTGAACTGGCTGATGCACAGCACCTCGTACTGTTTGTCCATCACACTCTTTGACCAGTGTTTCCCACTTTCATCCTCAAACACACGCAGGTTTAAAATCTTCCGGACCCTAAGCGGAAAAATAACAGTGAGAGTTAACTGAAGAATCACAAGCCCCCTCAAGACACTCTATATCCCCAAATTGTCACCAGCACCCTGCCAAATAAGAACATAATGCTGCTGGGCCAGCCCCGTGGCTTAGCAGTTAAGTGCGCGCACTCCGCTGCTGGCGGCCCGGGTTCGGATCCCAGGCGTGCACCGATGCACTGCTTGTCCGGCCATGCTGAGGCCGCGTCTCACATACAGCAACTAGAAGGACGTGCAGCTATGACGTACAACTATCTACTGGGGCTTTGGGGGGAAAATAAAATAAAATAAAATAAAGAACATAATGCTGCCGGCATCACTTACAGGAGGTGTGACCTTAGGCATGTTACTTCTCTACTCTATACCTCAGTTTCCTCATCTGTAACACGGGGTAATAATAGTCCTACCTCATAGGATTGGGGATTTCCTTTTTTTGGCCAGTCTCTTCAATTCACAGCAGCTGCCAGTGGGAACTGGAGCTAAGATGACAACCACCCATTATCTGCTCCTTCAAGTTAGAGGATATGTCAAATCATGGGTCTAATTCTAATTTTTTATAGAAGAATTCAATCTTTAGACTGGGATAAATGACACCCCATTTTTGCACCCTTTCTTGGAGCTACTCAAAATGAACAATTCAGCAAATACCCTGGAGAAAACTCATCATTACTGCAAATATGCAAAAAGATCTGAGGAAAGACACCTTTGACAACCATGTCATATGTTCCTTAAGCCCTAGAGGAGCTTTCTCTATACATTTGGATGACAAAGGACAGCCACCTTGGCAAGGAAGAGGACCAGGTAACATTTAAGAGATCAGATTTGAGAAGCATGGCAAAGAACTACCTGCATGAAAAGTTGAAATTCCATCATTTGAAAGCCACCTTTCTGGATGATGTTGAAGACATGTTCAAGGGTTCTACAAATACTAATTCACTGATGCTTTATATAGGTACCCTCTGTGGTGGGCGCTATTCATTACCCCCTCTCCATAGCAGAGGTTTTTGCCTTATGCATGTCACGTATGTCATATCCAAAAAGAGCCATAAAGAGATTCAGACCTAGAGTCCCAGCTTTTGACCACGACACCACTCTACTGCCTCTCTGAGTACCCAGAGGACAGCTATTAAAATACCAACATCCTTGAAGTGGTAGTGAACTGTCCTTATCAGTCATCAACACCTTAGTGAGAATTAGGTTTCAAGTCTGATTTTCAACCTATTACAAACAGGACAATTACGCAGGGTTATACCCAGGCTCTGGGCACCAAGGGGCAGAATAAATGGACCCAAGTATCTGAAGTAAATGTGCCAAGTGGTGCTGCCGGGGAGAGTGGACATGGGGAGTGGGGAAGCTGCCTGTACTAAGAGAGCCAGTCAGGCGACAGCAATGACAAACTCCCCTATCCTAATAAAAAAAGAACTGGCTTCCAGGTCAGCCAGCTTAGATTCTACCTCGGAGCCAAGCTTTTTGCTAAGTGTATGTGCGTGACCTGGGGCAAGTAATTTAACCTCTCTGAGTTCCAGATCCTATACGTACAATGAACAACTGGGCATTTTTTAAATGCATAAATAGTGCCCAGATCATATTGCTCAACTTAAAAAACGGAAATCATCCTTAAGAAAAGAGGCTTGGTCTTTGCATTAAGAGAATGGTTCGCAAATGTAGCAGCAAATAGGGACAGCAGCTAAGTTGTACTCCCACTCTGCTGCAGACTTAGTGGGTGATGTTTGACAATTACCCTTCCTCGGTCTCCTCATCTGAAACACAGTGATAACCACACTACATCAAATGGGACATGGATAAAGGTAACAGAGGCTCACTTTATAGGAGCAAAATATTACAGAAGTGCCCAGTATACATACATATATTGATACAATGACCACTATCCTATTCAAACAGCAGTGACTTAGAAATCCGCATCTTACATGTGCTCCAGTTCCTTCTGTGTGTCTTCCAGAGAAATACCCAGCAACACACAGATGCCCCGTCCAATGGTGCTTATCTGCTCTCCTCCAACTAGAAAGGAAACAGAACGGAAACAAGACTCAGAACCAAACAGGTGCTATGGAGCACTTTTAAGCAATCGTAGGAATGTTTAAACATCACACATCCTTCTTATAACTTCTTTGGCAAAGTCAGTAAGTATTCAAAAAGGAAAAGAGTTACATAAATCCAGTAAGACGATCATAATTCATCTCCATTCTGACTTTATATCTGGAATGAATGAGTTGTGAAGCGAACAACCATTAAGCAGGATTTTAGGGCCACATTTTCATCTGTGCTACCTTGGGTAAGACACCTGAAGCTTTCTATGATGGAGTTCGCCCATCTGTAAAAATAGAACAGAGTTTTCCTCCCCAGACAATCCAGCTCAGCTATGTTAATTCTCAGAAAGGAGACATCTGCTTTTCTCGGAAATCAGCAAATCTGGTAATACAGTACACAGGTAGCACAAAACAGAAAACACTTATGTTATAAAAACAAAGAAATGAATTTTCTACTTACTACAGAGAAGATAAATATATTATACATAAAAACCACAATGTATACGTTAAGCTTCAAGTCAGCAAACTTCTATTATTTCCCAGTTTAGTACTAAAGTTGCAGTATAAGCGAATGATCTCCAAATCTCTTTGAATCATGCACCTCATCCATAAAAAAAAAAAACTCTGAACATATATTCCTATTCCAAACATTCGTGTATGTATTTGTAGTCAAATGGAAGCTCTACTCCCAAATGTAAGCTGTACTCCCATTAGAGAGTATCTCGGTGCTGGCCAGGATGCATCACTATGATGGTGAACCTAAACCCATATTTCAAATGTTGATCTTCATAATTTTCAATTTTTTTGGCCAACTTTTCACCAAATCTCATTAGATTATTGATGTTTTGTTATTTTATCATGTACTGACCTAATGTTCCAATGAGTAGAAAGATCAACTCCGCCATTTTCTTGTTGTTTGCTTCTGCTGGATAATAATATCTAAATATTCTAAATATACCTGACAAGGCAACACAGACTGGACCACGTTGCAATATTCTGTTAGCTAAGGAAAAAGTGAGAAACTCCCCTCTTCTGTCAGGTGTCTGACAAGGGACCACCTGAAATTCAGACCCCAAAGGAGCACCAGCATCGACCCACTCCTGAACCATCAGCAAAGCTTAATTTCTCTTATTTTTATGCTAAAAAAACACAAATATTTTAATACTTTCTTGTGCCGCCTGTCTTGTAAAGGACTATGAGTGATTTACTGCCCTTTGAGCCACTGACTCAAAAGCTGCAACAAAAATAACCCATCCTGACATAAGCAGTAAACAACTGGAGTTGTTTGCTTGTTTGTGTGGCTTTAGAAAAAGTCTTTGGTTCTATTTGCTGTTTAAATAGATCAACATTATTTTCTTATAATGTCAATATATTTTCTAAATTTTCCCCAAAATACATTTTATTTATTTATTTATTGGTGAGGAAGATGGGCCCTGAGCTAACATCTGGCTTTAGAAAAAGTCTTTGGTTCTATTTGTTCTTTAAATAAATCAATATTATTTTCTTATAATGTCAATATATTTTCTAAATTTTCCCCAAAGTATGTTTTATTTATTTATTTATTTTTTGCTTGAGGAAGATTGGCCCTGAGCTAACATCTGTGCCAATCTTGCCTCTATTTTCTGTATGTGGGTTGCCACCACAGCATGGCACAATGAGTGGTGTAGTTCCGAGCCTGGGTCTGAACCTGGGAACCAAGGCCGCCGAAGCAGACTGCGCGAACTTAACCACTACGCCACCGGGCCGGCCCCAAAGTATGTTTTAAAAACTTAAAAAATAATGATTACTGGGGCCGGCCCAGTGGCGTAGTGGTTAAGTTCGTGCACTCTGCTTTAGCGGCCTAGGGTTCACAGGTTTGGATCGCGGGCACGGACCTACGGACCTACACACTGCTCATCAAGCCATGTCGTGGTTGCATCGCACATACAAAGTAGAAGAGGATGGGCACAGATGTTAGCTCAGGGCTAATCTTCCTCAGCAAAAAGAGGAAGATTGGCAACAGATGTTAGCTGAGGGTCAAGCTTCCTCAGCAAAAAAATAAAATAAAATAATTTTAAAAATGATTATTTAGCTATAGCCACCATTAAAGTAATGCATATATATTATAGAAAATTCGGAAAACATAAGAAACAGGAAGGAAAAAAGAACACCCAAAGACAAGCACTTTAATAATTTAATGAGGGCCGGCCCCGTGGCTTAGCGGTTAAGTGCGTGCTCTCCGCTGCCGGCGGCCCGGGTTCGGATCCCGGGTGCGCACCGAGGCACCCCTCCTCCAGCCATGCTGAGGCCGCGTCCCACATGCAGCAACTAGAAGGATGTGCAGCTATGACAGACAACTATCTACTGGGGCTTTGGGGGAAAAATAAATAAATAAAATCTTTAAAAAAAAAAAAAATAATAATAATTTAATGATTTCCTTCTGATATTTTCTCTATTCATAGATGTTACTTCATATTTGTTTTCAAGTACTATAATAATATTATATATAAATTTTTCTGTCTCATGTTTTGTTTAACATTGCATAAGCATTTTTCCATGTTATAAGCTTTTCCTAAACATCTTTTAATAGCTGCATCCCACCAAGTGGAATCATTGCATTCCATGTGAAGGACTGACTAGCCATCCCATTTGGCTGGATATATGGCTTGTTTCAAATTTTTCATTCAATAAATAACACTATGATGAAAATCTTTGTACACTAAAGCTTTTTTTTTAACAGATTTTACTTTTTAGAGCGGTTTTAGGTTCATAGCAAAATTGAGCAGAAGGTAGAGATTTCCCACATACCCCCTGCCCCCACACATGCACAGCCTCCCCCATTATCAACATCCCCCACTACAGGGGTACACTTGTTCTAACTGATGAGGCTATACCCAGAGTCCGTAGTTTACATTAGGGTTCACTCTTGGTGTTGTACATTCTATGGGTTTGGACAAATGTATAATGACATGTATCCACCATTATAGTATCACACAGAGTAGTTTCACTGCCCGAAAAATCCTCTGTGCTATGCCTATTCATTCCTCCAAAGCTTTTTCTATAGTTAGGATTATCTTCTTAGAGTAGATTCTCAAAAGCAGAATCACTATTTGAAGAGTTTCAGCATTTTTACAATGTATTATTGTCTTAATAAGAAATAAATTATGCCCCAAAACCTATATATGACACAGTTTGCTCTCTTATTTTGGAGCAGTTTTATCCCTCCTCCAGGGACAAGCGGAAGAATTAGGAAGTTCAAAGAGATCTTTTATTATAGACAAATTTCTATAATTTCCAAGGGAAAAAATTTGAGAATCACCATTTTAGACAAAAGATCACAGGGCTAGACAAGACCTGAGATATCTGGTCAACTTCTCCATGGATGCATAGCATCACCCAAGACCTCTTCTTCGAGAATTCACAACCTCCCAAATTAATGCGTTCAAACCCAACCATTTTAGATCCTCTTCCCAACAGTCTGTAATTCCATTCAGATTTTAGCTGCTGAAGCTGAGTGATAGGACATGGAGGTCACTGTCCTACTCCATCTGTGTAACCAAATGATTATGTTTGAAATGTTCCATAACAAAGCTTTTAAAATTCGATTATCACAATAACCATGCTAAGGCATCAAAATGTGCCTGACCAACCTGATAAAGTGAATCTGCCACATAATACAATGTGACTCCTAATATTCTACTCTGTCCCAACCATAAAATAGGACGTAACATTTTAGAACCCCTGAAATAAAATGCCATTCACGTACAGTTACATTTCAGTGAAGCCAGCCACATTTTAAAGGAATCAGAAAATCTTTCCATCGCAATTCAACTAGAAGGCCTGGCTAACTCAAAGGTCTCTCCAGTGCTGAGGGAGAATTCCATTATCAACACCCAAATTATTAACCTTCCCACAATTAACACTCATCTTTTTTAATATACAGGTTGGTTTACTTGTTTGTTTGTAACTAAAAGCATGCAATTTCAATAGTAAACTAAAATCACTCAAACTATTCAGCAAATCTCACAGAATACATGTTTTCAATATTCCATATCAGCAGGATGGAGAGTTCAAGAGAGAGAAGATCAAAACTTAAATTCTCTAAAGTTTACTCATTTGTTGGTGATGACCAGATACAGCAGACTACCAGATTATTCTCAAAAAAGCAAAAAATCTTTTCATCTATGAGTTTTCCCAGTTTTAGCGAACTTAAATACTAACTGAAATGTTAAAAAAAAAAACTCTTTTAAAATTCTATAACTCACAGTGCTATTCTAATCTCTGTTACTCCAGGACCATATCCAAAACCAGTTACCAGAACAGCTTAGAAATCATTGAAAAGTAGAATCTCAGATCTCAATATATGGTTTTGCTGGGTTTGGTTGTTTCTTTAGGGGATTTTGTCGTTTTGTTTTTAGATTTATACTTTTGTGGACACAAGAACACATATTTGGTGTAGACTGGCTTGAACGAAAGGATTTCTGGAATTACTTGAACAGGAACAATATTATAATTCTGCCAATAAAAATAGAAAAGACTAGCAGACAATCTAAAATTTGTCATTCAAATTTTTTTAAATATCATTATCTTGGTTTGAGTTTTTAAAACGACTACATTATCTACATGAATCCCCTGGACCCCTGATGTTCAAACCAGACTGGAGGGATGAAGTGACGACCAATGGTTGGGTGGCTAGGTCCACAAGAAATTGGTGAAAAAGAGAAATATCTCATCTTGAATTCTTTAGATTCTGACCCCATCCCTGCAAGGCTCGGCGTGGGGAAGAGAGGTGTCCCTGGGCTGGGAACGTCCTGGGTCTAGCCTGGGCGCTGGTCACGTGGGTGGGCACAACTGTCAGAACTCATCCAAGCGAGCCACTCTTCACATCTGTGCATTTTACTGGAAGTCAAGCTCCACAGAGACTGGGACATGTGGGAAATGGGCACAATTTAAAACAGAACGTTGGAAAGGGGGAGGTCTTGCTCCGGAAACGTTCCCTACATGTTGTTCGTGCAACATTCCATGGAAGAACGGGCCACGGGGATGCTCGCGGGTTCTGCCACCCTGTACTACGGACAATACAATGACGATAATCATAATAAGACGCCATTATCAGGAATCCAAAGAGGAAGTCCTGAGGCCGGGGGCGCGCCGGGGCCGGCCAGGCACGTGGACGGCGCTCTCCGGCCTCGGCGGCGCCCGGAGCCGGCCGGGGACTCGGGGCCGCGGGGGCCGAACTCGCGCAGGAGCCGCAGCGGCCGGAGCGGCCCCGGGACGGCGCGGGAGGACCCTCCGGGGAAGGCCTAGCGCGGGGTCAGGGGCGGCTCCTCCCGGGCCCGGCCCCGCCCGACTGACCTGTGACGCTGGCCCGGGTGACGCGCTGCACCACAGCCTTCATGGCGGCGGCTGGGGCGAGTTGGGCGGCGCCGCGCTCCTTCCGGCCTCGCGACTCTGCGGGCGGCTCTGCGGCCGGCGCCCTCTGGGGGTGACACCAAGAAGCGCGCCCAGCGTCCCGTCGGCCCCGCTCCGCGGCGGCCCGCCCACGTCGGCCACGCCCACCCAAGGGTTGGCCCCGCCCACATCGGTCAAGCCCACCTGCTGCCGTAACCTCGCCCACCCAGTGATAGGCCCCGCCCCCACCCGTGGTCCCACCCACAGCTGGGCCCCGCCCCAGCCCTCGGATCCAGCAACCCCCCGCGCAGCCCCCAATCGCCGCCCAGATGGCAGTTTTTTGGTCACATTCCCGGTTTAAGAGCCAATCATCCCTAAATCCCAGCCTTGTCCTGAATCCTATTCCTGTGTTCCCCTTCGTTTTTTCCACTCCTCAGCAGACAGACCCTCCCAAATTCTTACTCTCTTTTATCTTGCCTCAGTGGCTTCTCAGAAACCACATGGAACAGGATCTGCTGCATAAAATAGCCATTTCACTGTTAATTTGACTTAGCTATGTCATGGTGGTATAGCGATATATGATGCTATAATTCTAATTCCTCCTTTATTACAAATACTAATACTTAGTCCCCCCGCAGTGTTGTTAGGAGATTGAAAGAAAAGACTATGTAAAAGTGCTTAGAAAGCTGCAAAGGATTGTACCAGTATTACCTAACAAATTATTATCACTGATAAAATAAGTCCCTCTAGGTGTGTCTTCTTCTTAGAGTCCTCTAATAGCATTGGTGGGTGTAGAGTGATGGGGTTCAGGACACACTACCCCAAAATCTGGCACCTTGGCATCTTGAATATTTTAGGCTGAAGGAGTTTGAGAAAACAGCAGAAGTAGGAAAATCACTCTGACCTTCTCCCCACCCTTCTCGCCTGCAACAGGCTCCTCACGTGAGAGGAGCCCTCCCCACACCTGGAGGAAAGGAGCATCCTCGTCTCCCAAGACGAAGGGATGAAGGGATGCCGGGACGCCAAGAAGAGTCTGAACAAACGGGCCTTGCTAAGTGTCCCAGCTTACCACACTTACCCTACCCCTTGACCTATCGCATTCCTCCACGACTGCCCTCTCTTCGTCAGACCCAGCATAAAAGTACACAGGCCTATGTTTCCTTGGGTCTTCCTTTCCTTATGAAGGCTTGTGTGTCATGTAAAACTTAAAAAAACTTGTATGCTTTCCTCCTGTTAATCTTTGTCAGTTTAATTTTCAGACCCAGTCAGGGACCCTAAGTTAGTTGAGGAAAACTTTTTCCTCCCCCACAAGAGAAAGCATTCAAATGGAGAGCAAGTTACTTGGCTAGAAAAGACTACAAACTAGTATGCTTGAATGTTAAATACTGCATACTAAATTACCTTAATGAAGCGGCCAAAGTTAACTTCACCAGTAATGAGACAAACGAACATCATATACTTCCTAATATTGTGCTGAGAGGGACGCAATGTCAGTTTTGTGATATTTCTCCCAAAAATATATAACTTCGATCCAATCATGAAGGAACATCAGATTAACCTAAATTGAGGAACTTTCTGCAAAATAACCAGCCAGGATTCTTCAAAATGTCAAGGAAAAGAAAGTCTGAGGAACTGATGCAGATAAAATGGGGCTTTTAAAGAAATAGGAAAACTAAAAGTGATGTATGAACCTGGGTTGTATCCTGGCCCCCAAAAAAGAAAAGGAAAAACCTTATTATTAGGACAGTTGGTTAAATTTGAAAATTTTTTACATTAAATCAACATATCTCAAATATTTTGATCTCAAGACCCCTTTACTTTCCTAAAAATTATTAAGCACCCAAATAGCTTTTGTTTATATAGGTTATATCTAAAGGTATTTACTGTATTACAATTTACAACTAAGAAAAATTGTTAAACATTGATTTATTAATACATTTAAAAATAGCAATAAAAAATCCATTCTATATCAGCATTAGAGCCATGAGGTCATTATGCACCATGGAGCCTCTGGGAAACCCCATTGTACACTCCTGAAAGAATAAGAATGAGAAAGGCAAATATTGTCTTTACATTATATAAAAATAGTTGGAAATCACAGATCCTCTAAAGGGGATCCCAGAGAACAGTTTGAGAACTACTGGATTTGATAATGGCATCAAATCAACGTTGATTTCCTGATTTTTATGTAAGGGAACAGCTTTTCTTTTAGAAAATATACGCTGAAGTATTTACATGTAAAGGGACATGACATTTGCAATTTACCTTCAAGTGGTTTGGAGAAAAATAACAGATACAGAGAAAATAAAGAGAGTGATAAAGCAAATAAGGTAAAAGGCTGACAACTGGAGGATTAGGTGAAAAGCACTTACTTTTTTGTAAGTTTGAAATTATTTCAAAATAAAAAGTTTTAAAAATATGCCAAAACACCAGGTCCTCTTTTATATTTATTAAACTGAAAAAGGTCAACATCAGGAGGCAAACTCCCATGGCAGCTCCTCTTCCTGTGGCCTTCTCCCCTCGGCACACGCTCTCTTTTGACTTCTAAATCGCTGTTCTCTCCTGGATTCCCTCCTTCCCCTGCTCATCTTCGTCCACTCCACTTCTGAGCCCGAGGATCCTTCAGGGCTTGGTCACGGACCCTTTGCTTTCTAGCTTTACCCTCTGTTCTCTTTTTGAATTCCACCTTCATGCTGTTGATGCTCCCTTTTCATTTCCACTCCAGACATCCCTGAGCCTGTGCTTCCAAACACCTTCTTGACATCTCCACTTCCATGAATCACAGATGTCACAAAGTCAACAGATTTGAAATGGAATTCAGGATTTCCACACCTGTTGTATAGTAAAGGATTTGTCTGGTTTTTGTTCTGGGTTTTTGGCATGGAGCTTCAAAAATCCTTCGAATTTTCCAAGTGATAGGAGTGTCTTTGTTAGTCACAAGACCCTTGATCATATCTGAGTTTATGCTAATGAGACAATTCAGAATGGGAGCTCGTTACCAGAAAGATCAATCGTGTGATTAGAGGGTTGGGGCTTTGAGCCAGCCCAAGCTGTGGCAGAGGAGGAGGGCTGGAGATTGAGTTGAGTCACGTGGCCAGTGATACAATCATGCTTATGAGATGAAACTCCAATAAAAACTCTGGACACTGAAGCTTAGTAGTGTGTCCTGGTTGACAAACACATTGATGTGCTGGGAGGAGGATGTACCCTGATTCCAGAGGGAAAGAACACAGAAGCTCTGCATTTGGGACCCTCACAGACCTTGCCTGATGTGTCTCTTCATTTGGCTGGTCCTGACTTAAATCCTTTGTAATAAAACTGCAATTGTGAGTATAGTGCTTTCCTGAGTTTAGTGAGTCATTGTAGTGAATTATCAAACCTGAGGGGGTCATGGAAACTCCCAAATTGGTAGCCAGTTGGTCAGAAGTACAGGTGGCTTGGGGATCCTCGAAGTGCAGCTGGCATCTGAAGTAGGGGCAGTCTTTTTGGAGACATGCCCTTAAACTTGCAGAGTCTATGCTAACTCTGAGTGGTTAGTGCCAGAACTGGACCGCAGGACACCAATGGGTGTTAGACTAACCCTCCAAATCCTCCATACTCCACTACCTGGGCCATCACCACTTAAATAAATGGCTCTACTGTTTACTCCAGCCAGAAGTGCCCCATAATTGCTCTCTTTCCCACTCCTCAAGTATCTAGTCCATCAATAAATCTTCTCAGTCTCCAAAACATACCTCCTCTCCAACCCCCTGCATTATCCACTCCAGGCCCCCCATCATCTCTCACCTGGATTTCTACCACAGCTTTCTCACTGGTCTCCCTACTGCCACCTTTGTCCTCCTCCAATTGGTTCTACATACAGAGATAAAAGTGATGTTCTTAGAATAGAAAGTCTCCACATTCGATTCTGGTATTCAAATTTCTCAAATAATCCATTTGTTCCTACTCAGGACTTCAGCATTTGCTGGTCCCCCAAGTGGAATGCTCTCCCCCCCATTCTTTGTACACCTAGCTCCTCTTTTTCCTTTGGGCTTTCAGCTCAAATGCCTCCTTGTTAGAGAGCCCTTCTCTGACGACACAGACAGAAGTATTGTCCCTGCTCCCTGTAATTCTCCATCATCGTCCTGTGATTTTTCCCCTCATAATCTTCTGAAAATTTCCATTACTCTAGTGCCTGTTAAGCTGTGTTCTATTTGTGTCTCTGTGCTTGTCATTGTATCCTAAGCATCTAATTCAGTGCCTGGAGCTCAGTTAATAACGCTGAGTGAATAAATGTTGTGTGAACTTGAATTTTTGGTTAACAGTGTATCATAGATTTACAGTATCTATTAATAGATGTGCAGATGTTAATGGCTACGTGGGATGACAATATACATGTTATAATTTACCTAACCTGCCTTCTGTTGAGGGATATTTAGGTCTACATCAGTTGGATGTTTTTTGGTTCCGTATAACAGAAAATAACTCAAAATGGCTCAAACTTGAAACAAATGTATTATTTCACCTAACAAGACAGCTCCAAAGTTGACTAAGTTCTGGGGCCCAGATCTTTCCCTGCTTCTGCTCTGTCACCGCAACATGCTGGCTTTTTTCAGGCAGCCCACAAGGCTGTGAGAAGGCTGTGGCTGTTCTAGGCATTCTATCCAGACACAATGTCCAGAGGTATGGGAGACCATCTCTTCCTGGTGCATCCTCTGAAGTTAGGACTTCTTGCCTAGAAGCCCCTCCCACTTGACTAGCCAGAACGAGATCACAATAGCAGGCTTAACCCAATCACTAGCAAGGGAGATGGAACATCCACCCACCCCCACCATGATAGGCTCAGACAAGAGGTTCTCACCTGGGGGGTATACAGCTCTCCAGGGGGGCATTGGAGATGTGTGTGGAGAGAGAGGGGGCTCTGGAGCCATCACAATGTCTGGAGGCTGTTACTGGCATTTAATATCCAGGGAATTTGAAATGCTGAAGCTCTTGCAACACCTGGGTCAGCCTACAAAATAGATTGCCTTGTCCACAATGCCAGTAGTGCCCCCTTTCAGAAACACTGACTTGGACTAACCAGAACCTGCCCTCTGGGACTGGACCAATCCCACAAAGCCCTTGGTAGGGTGGATTCAGGGGTCTGTTATAAAGCAGGAATGGGGGCAGTGGATGTTGGGAAGGGAATCAGCAATGTCTACCAGAAGGTTGTTTTCAGTTTGACACCATGTTGAACAAGTTACTTTGAAGAGGCTTCTGCTTACATCTTTCCAGTTATCTCCTTAAATTCTAGAAAGTGGGGTTGCTAGATCAAAGGATATGCCCATTTTCCATTTTGATACACACTGCTAACCTGCCCTGCTGAAGAAGTATGTTAATACCAATGTAAACCCTACATTCAGAGGACAGGCAAGTTTTGATGAGAGAAGCAACTCCCTGGGATACCACAGTGAAGAAAGCAAAGCAACTGGAGGACTACAAAAGGGGCCTATTTATAAGGATGATATTTACATCTGAATTTCAGAAATATCTAAGACATATTTTACTCCTGATAATAACACCACGTGCATAAAGCACTTTCTCTTTCAAAAGTCATAACCCTCTAAAACTCTTCTTCAAAAGAAACCAAGGCTCAGAACATAGAGGGGATTTTTCTGTCATAGAAAGTTAAGTTCAATTTTTAAAAACAAATTAATGGGGATATGGAATTTGCTTAGAGTTACATCAACTGTAACAGAGACCCAAGTAAGAATGGCTTAAACTTTGTAGAAGTTGATTCTTTCTCTCATAAAATCCTGGCCTGGTATGGTACTCCACAGGGCCAGACAACTGCATTCCTCTTGTTTTGTTGCTCTACCATCCCTCAGGAGTCGTCTTCATCTGAATAGTCCAAGATGGCTCACTGCCTCATCCTTGTTCCTCCAGTGGGAGGGGGCATCAGGAAGGGGCGCACATGCCCAGGAGATGGCTCACCGCTCTGGCTCACACCCCATTAGAGACATGGTCCTACCTTCTGTTAAAAGAGGCCATAGAGTTTGGCAAACACTTCTGTGGCAGAAAAAGACAACAGTCTCTGCAACAAATTCCAAATAGGAGTACTTTTCTGAAGACATATGTGTTAATGAACCAACCATTTCCAACCATTTTAAACAGAAAATATTATTGACCTGACATAAACCTGAGACAAAGAAATAACTGTTCCCCCCAACCCCCAGGGATTGTGAATTTAATAATTACCTTCATATTCCCTACAGGGTGGTGACTATAGTCAGTACTCTACAGATGTAACATGAAGGGTGAATGAATAAACGAAGGAAGAACAAGTGAAAAAATGAACTGGCTAGCTTCTGCTTCTGAGTTAGTTGTACTATGGGAGACATCTTCTGTTTAATACTTCTACTAAGACAATTTCTGGATATAATATTTTTTTAGCACCAGAATAAAATAAAACACATTTAATACTAAAAATTCCCTTTGTGTATTCAGCCTTTCTGTGATGATACAGGATGCTGCTGTGTCCAAATTATCAACCATCATTCTATTAGATAGCAAATAAACATAGCCGATGGGTAGAATATGTGGCCAAACTGCTAATTATCCTAAATCCACTGGACTTTTGTTTTTCATAGGTCTCTGATGGTAGTTTTTGACTTATCAGGTTTTCACAAAAGCATGAAACACTGGTAACTTGAGCTTCCTAGCATTTGGATTCTAGAAAAGTGAAAAGCTTTCAATTCAATGTTTTTTTTTCCCCGAGATTATAGTCAATAGCCCCCTCTGTTTGCTTTATAGGAGGAAGTTGGTATGATGCCAAAAGCTTAGGCTTTGGCACCAGAAAAACCTTGATTTCTGTCCTAGCTCTGCCACTCTCTCTGTGACCTTAGGAAACATGCTTAAACCTCATTACCCTCAGTCTTCTTATCTGTAAAGTGGGGATAATATCTTCTCCTCAGGATTGTGGTGAGGTGTCAATATAATACAGGCGCTCTCAGAAGTGATCTAAACAAACACCCTAAGCGTATTTTCACAACTCCCTAAACATTGGGCTATATCTGTTCTTTTGGAAGTGATGATACATCATATAACTGAGAGAGAATAGGGATGGGACTCTGCCCCTCACCCTTAACCACCAGATCCAGCACCTCCCAGCCCAAATATTTCTGAAGTCAAGATAAGATGAGCAACCTTCCCACCGCAAAACTTCCCCCAAGCGGTTGAGGCGCCCACAGGCGCCCAAAGCCTCGAGATGACCACTACACGACCTTCCTGGGGTGGCCGCAGTGAGCAACGCCGCCATGTTGGACCTACTGGGCAGGCGCAGGGCCCACAGCCCCGACGGGGCGTGCAAAGATGACACCGCCGCGAGGAGGGGAGCAGAACGCTTCCGGAGGAGGAGGAGGAGCATGACTCCTGTCGGCTCCCTGCACCGCATAGACTCAGGACGACTCCTTTCGGAGAGCCAGCCAGAGAGCCACTTCTCCTGTGCTGTCTCCCTTGTGCTTGGGTCTAAGCCCCAATAAAACCTGTCTGAGCCTTTGGTTGGGCCTCTTGTCAGTTTCTATTCCACAGAGAGCCTAAGAACCTAGGGTCGGTATCACAATTAATCTTAAAAGTCTAGTTCCAGCACTTAAAGCAGGGTTGTGTAGAATGTTTCAAGGCCAGCGCTCTGCATGCTACAGCACGATGGAGCACAGTGCCCTAAAACAGCATGTTTTTCCACTGCATTAGGTGAATTCTGTTGCTAGGAGAACCTTAACTCCAGGGCTTCTTTCACATCAGCCATTTAGGCATTTTTCTCTGATTCCATCAGTACACAATTGGGTAGTGATTTTCTCCTCTGAAAATAGACTTAGTCCAGGAGAGTTCCGCGTTCATTTTGACGTATGCTGAATCTGAGATGGAAGAATACAAAAACATGGCAAGATAGCCCTCTGACATATGCCAGAAAGACACCTCCGAGCCCCCCATGCTTGGTCCCTTTCAGGAAATCCACTCAAAATACATCTTTCCTTGGATGTGACCCTCGACTCACCTGTGGTGTTTGTTGAGACAGCAATCACTGGGCAGAGCTGGCAACTGAGAGGCTGAGTCCTGGCACCAAGTTCCGTCAGGATGCTGCCAAGGAAAATTATCCAAAACTGGGAATGTAAGGCAAAAGGAAGGTAGCAAGTCCTTTCAATGTCATCTTGGAGCACTATGTTGAACAGGCTGTGATATTGTGATTTATAATAAGAAATATATATATTTGGTCTTCGTTTCTGGCACAGAACTTCTAACATCTTTGGAATTTCCTAAGTGTTGAGAACAATTGAGGTGTCTCTTGTTAGGTTAATGAGCTAACTTTTGGACCCAACCTAAGGATGGGGGCTGGTAGCCAGGGGAACAAACCTTAACTAGAAGATCGGAACTTTCAGTCCAACCCACTAGACCTCCAGGGAGGGGAGAGGGGCTGGAGATTGAGTTCAATCACCAACGGCCAATGATTTAATCAATCATGCTTACATAACAAAGCCCCCATAAAAACCCAAAAGGAGGGGATTTGGAGAGCTTCTGGGTTGGTAAACAAGTGGACATTGGGGAGAGTGGCTTGCTCAGAGAGGGTATGGAAGCTCCGCACCCTTTCCCCATACTTGCCCTATGCATCTCTTCCATTTGTCTGTTCCTGAGTTATATCTTTTTATAATAAATTGGTAATTTAGTAAGTAAAATGTTTCTCTGAGTTCTGTGAGCTGCTCTAGCAAATTAATTTAACCCTAGGAGGAGGTCGTTAGAACCTCCCATCTGTTGGTTCAGGCAGCACAGGTGACATCCTGGACTTGCAACTGGCATCTGAAGTGGAGGGAGAGGCTGTCTTGTAGGACTGAGCCCTTAACCTGTGAAATCTGATACTGCCTCTGCATAAACAGTGTCACAATTGAGTTGAATTGTAGAACACCCAGGGGGTGTCTGAGAATTGCTTGTTGGTGTGGGGAAAACCTCTCTCCACACATTGGAATTGGGTCTCAGAGCTCTTTTACAGGCCCACTCAAGATTCTTTAATTATCTGGGGAAATGTACCTTTGTTTCTCCTATCATCTGCTTATGATTAAAAGCCTGGATTTTGTGAAGTTACATGTTAACTTGTAGATTTTTATCCTTTGAAGATAAGTCTTTTCTGTCTAGTAAGCAAACAAACAAAATCACAGAGTATAGGCATTTACCCCCCTGTAGGACACTAACCGGAAATCTCTTTCTAACATTTCTTTCTCCAATGCCTAAATAATTCCTGTTTCTCTATCCTCCTTGAACTAGCTTCATCATCCTACTGGGTTTTTTATTAATGAATCGAACAAGTCTCTGGTATTTGTTCACTCTATATTTGTATTAGATTCATGTTTTTAACTTTTTGAAAAGTATGTTTTGACAGTCCTCAGCCTCTGTGCTTCACATACGCAGAGCAGCACTATAATAGCCATCCTTCCACACCCAGATAGACTTTGCATATGTAGTGTGTCCAGGGTCCCCAAGGCCGCCCCTAGGTTCGGCGATTCGCTGAGGACTCCAAGGATTCAGCATACAGTCACACGCACAGCTATGATCTATTACAGTGAAAGAATACAAAGCAGAATCAGCAAAGGGAAAAGGCACAGGGAGCAAAGTCTGGAGGGACAGGTTTCCAAGAGTCCTTCCAGTGCAGTCACACAGGATGCACTTGATTCCTGCAGCATCAAATTGTGCCAACATTTCTAAAGTGTCATCTACCAGGAAGCTCATTAGAGACTCAGTGCCCAAGGTTTTTATTGGGGACTGTTTATGTAGGCACACTCTGCCTAGCATGTACCAAAATCCCAGACTCCCAGGTGGAAAGCAGGTATTCAGCATGAACCACATTGTTTGTACAGTTTAGCCACAGGGAGCCACTCTTAGTTTGAGAATGGTGGAAACCAGAGGAAATCCAAGTTCCCAGAGGCCAGCTAAGAACTTACCTCACCTGCAGGCCTTTTTAAGGATAGCCGTCTCAGGCCTGCTCTCTTAACTCTTCTCTGCACAGGTAGGTTACAATAATACCAAGGACACAGAGGAAAGCCCTCCTTTGGTGTACTCCAAGGCAGATTGCAAATTTGATACCCCAAATCCATTCTGCCTTTCTTCCTTAGTAACAGAGGAACAACGTGCCCAGTTAAACAAGTGTCCTGCCCGACTCCCCTGCAACTCAAGTGGCCAAAGAGAAGTTAGTGGAAGTTGTCAGATGGGACTCAAGGAATGCTCATTTAGGAGAGAGCAGACAGCTAATGTGTGTCTCTTTGCATTACTCCATTTCCTCCTTCTGCCCAGGAATGTGGAGGCTTCAGCAGCCATCCTGTGACCTAGAGGATGGAAACCACTTTCTAAGAATGCAGAACAGAGGAACAGAAGGACCTTGGCCCCTGATGACTCCATGAATCCTCTATACCAGCCCTGGACCACCTACTGCCAGACTCTTTTATATGAGCACAAACCCTTATGAATTTAAGCTGCTGCAGCTGAATCTCTGTTACTAGTAGCAAAAAGCAATCCCCAATTTATACAAAACCTATCCAAAACAAACAAGCAAACAAACCTATTCACTCTAAATACTGCCAGACCTCTGAATTTAAGGAAACTTGTTTTCAATCCTATGAACTTTTCTTCAACAGACAGTTCCCAACTTCATAACAGACTGTATTTAAACTGCATTTACAAGGTGGATGTTTGGAATTCTGAAAATCTTTTCCCAGAGAAACACTATAAATTATATTTAGGTTGTTAGATTAGTCCACAAAGGCCTGTTTAGGTCATGATTTAGCTCAACTTTAGGAATCACTGTAGCGCCAGGCTGTTTTGGACCACAAATTGTTCTGTTTTACTGGTCAGTTAGAAATAAGTGTTGTGGAGAAAGAGCATGTTCTTCTCAAAAGCAGTAGAGTTTGAAGTGTTTTAAACAAGAGGGAAACATAAGCAGATATATTTAAATATATATATATAAATATTTTAAAGATCTTTTTTATGCACAAACACAAACTTCCACTTCAATGAACTAGGAGCCATCTGTCTCCCCAAAGCACGATCTATAACGAAGAAATCACATGGAGGAGTGGTGACTGACCTAACAGAGGGGAAGAAGCAGAAACCTAAGGGCTGTTAAGAAAAATATTCCATGACCTTGTTAAAGCACAGTAAGGCAGACTTGATACAGGATGGGGAGTATAGTGATAGGTGTAGGGACCACTGTAATGGGATTTTGCAGAGGGGAGAGTGCACTCAACTCAGAACACAGCATGGGCAAGTAGGAATTTATAGCCAAGGAGCGGAGTGGAGTGAGTGGGTGCAAAATTACTAAGAGGAAACATCAGGGTAAGGGGGTTCTGGCTAAACCAACCTAACAGGATTCTCGCTGAATACAGCCCACGGGGATCAGATATCACTGGGGAATCGTGGAGAACAAGGAGCCTGATCAGATATTGAGGGTGATCAGATATCAATGGTGGTTCTGGTTCAATTGACTTAGCAGAGTTTTTACCAAAACAGGATTTTACAAGAAGTGCACAGATGGGCCTTGGAGAAGGTTCAGAAGCCTGACTAAGGTTTGGTCAAGCAAAAAATCTGTGCCAGGGCCTGCAAAGGGGACACCAATGAAAGGCCAGCTATTTAGCCCCACAAAAACTTCAAAGGGCTCAGTAACTGGAAGCAACGGGTACTGGAGGAAGGGGTGGAGAGGGGGCTGAAAACACAGGGACATTAGAGCTTATATAAGAAGCAGTTAGACCCCAGGGGCTTACCCCCACCCCAGAGCCAGTAACCTTCCTGCACTCTACTCAGGAGACCTGAGGTTTCTGCTTGGAGATACTCATGGGTGGCAGGCAGAGGATGAGGATGCGGCACTGGACTACTCGGAAATTTTATTCTGAACAAGCACCCCAAGCCTCCCCCCAATCCGGCGCCCAGAACTCCTACAGCCAGGCATCCACCCTCTAGGTGGAAGACCGGAAGAACCTTCTCTGGGAAAGATGACCTACAGATGCTGGCATTTCGGTATCTCACAATAAAATTCTGGTTTGCTGGCTGAAGCGGACATTTGTCATGGCATTTGCCTGCCCAGCATTTTGTGAACATCCTTCTTATATCTGGGGAACTTCCCACCTTAAAAGTCCAAACATGCCTAACACAGAAGCCAGAAACTCACTTTCGCAGCCTCCTATGCAGCTAGGGCCCAGGCATGTGGCCAAGACACCATCAGTTGTGTATCACTGCACCAAACAGACTCAGAGGTGAGTGACGAGAAGCAGGCTGCTCTGGGAAGCCATTCCGGTGTGGGGTCTTCAGAAACTCCCTGTTCTCAGAGGTCCCAGAGGCAGGGGCCTGGCAGGAGCGGCCTGCCCCCAGCGTCACGTTGTTCCCACAGCGCCTGTAGGCAGTTCTCCGATGTCCTTCCCAGAGATCCTTTCCATGGGCCGGTTCCAGTTCTCTGCTGCGCTAAGAACCCCGACTGCCACACTGGCCACCAGCAAAAAGCTGGTCGTAACCTGACACACAGTTCTTAAATCCAGGCCTGTCCAGTAAGAAGGGACATTAGATAAACACTCCATTTTAGAGACAGGGAGCAAAACAAGAGCAGGAAGGAACTTGCAGCACAGTGCAGGAAAAAAGTAAAACAGATTAGAATATCTTCAGTAATGAGAAAATAACATTCATCAGTGAATAGAACACCATAAAAAAAAAACTGAGGGGCCAGCCCAGTGGCGCAAGTGGTTAAGTGCGCACGCTCCACTGCAGTGGCCCGGGGTTTGCCGGTTCGGATCCCGGGCGTACACCGGCACACCGCTTGTCAAGCCATGCTGTGGCAGCGTCCCATATAAAGTGGAGGAAGATGGGCATGGATGTTAGCCCAGGGCCGGTCTTCCTCAGCAAAAAGAGGAGGATTGGCAGATGTTAGCTCAGGGCCGATCTTCCTCACACACACACAAAAAAAACTGAGAGCAAGAGTTCTTAAAAGTTAAAAATGGCAGCCAAACTAAAAAATTCAATTAAAAAGTTGGATTATAGAAGACATATATTTGCTATTTTATTGTCTGTCTCCCCAGCTAGAAGGTAGCTGTCCCCAAGGCACTGTTTACATAGTGCCCAGCACACAGAGCAGTAGCTGGCAAGGTAGGGGCTCAGGACATATTTGTTGACTGTATAAATGAGTCTCCCCCAAAAAAGTAAAACAAAACAAAGAGACGAAGAGTAGTTAAGAAAAATGATAAAATAATGAAAAATAGTCTGGAATGTCTATTAGGAATTCCAGACAAAGAGAACAACAACAAAAAAAGGCAGGGAAGAAATTACTAAAGAATGAGAAAATTCCCCAGATCTGAACAAGAGTCTGCAGAAATTCAGATGCCACTGAGTGATCAGCCAAACAAATAAAAAGGAGCCACACTAGGTGAAACACTGTGAAATTTCAGAACTCTAGAGATAAGGAGAGGGTCCCAAGACTCCAGACAGAAAGGATTGGGGCTTCTCACCTACAAGATTGGGATTGCTAGATACAGTGGATTGATGCTATCAAAATTCTGAGGGAAAAATCATTATCAAATCTGGAATTCTATACCCAGGCCAACTAGTAATCAAGTGTGAGAATAGAATAAACACATTTTCAGACAGGAAAAATCTCCAAAAAATTATATACCTTTTCTCAAAATTATGGAGACATGGGACCAAGAAAAGAGGGGATTCAGCATACGATGGCAAAGGAAATGACAAAGAAAAAATGTGTGAAGCAGAACTAGAGAGCCGTCAGTCCAGACTGTAGCAGGAGGACAAAGAGCTCCAAGATTTAAAAAAAGAAGAACCAGTAAAGTATTGGAATGGTTGTGGAAATTAGATCAAGAGGTTAGTGGGTGTGGAAAGATTGGAGAAAAGCATAAAGGGAACTAAGCAAATGAGAAAAAGGATGCAGTTAACTCCAGAAAGAAAAGTTCTATAAGAAACTTAATTATAGCTTATTACTTGGCTTAGCAACAAACTGTATTTGCATAGTTAAAACGAGGTAAATAATGATTCAAATAAAAAATGCAATTAGTTTTACTGGGAAGACAGCTGGAAAGGAAGTGTTGGGGAGGGTTAAATTCTCATTAATAAATCCCACATATGACTGATAAATCAAAGATATTAGGAAAAGCTTATTATTTAGAAATATGGAGGTAAACACCAGAAAAAATGGCTAATAGTTGAAAGTGGTTACTTTAAAGGAATAAGATGGGAGTTGGAGGGGCAAAGCAGGGGACTTCGTTTTTGTTGGAAGCTTTTGAGCACTATTTGATTTTTAAAAATTATAAGCATTTGTTGCTTAGATAAAAATTTTAAAATTAATTTCAAGCAAGTCATGCTGGCTAACAGTGTGGACACCAACTGGAGGGACTAAAGGTAGAGATTAGGAGAGAGTAAGGAGTTGCAGCTACGTGAGCAGTGAGGATGGAGCGTTTAAGAAGGCTAGTGGCAAAGGGAATGGAGAGAAGGGGATGGAGCAGAGTATTTAAAAGGTAGAAATGACAGGACATGGTGATTTGAAGAGTGAGCAGGCAAAGGAAAAGGGCAAGTCTAAAGTGACAGGTTTCTGATGTGAAGGCTGAGCGGGTGTTCTCTGAGTCAGAGCAGGAAGAGCAGGCTGGGTGACGGCAGCAGTTTCAGTTTTGGATGAGTTTCAGGTAGCTAAAGGACCTCCAAGTGGCAATGCTAGATGGGTATGGATCTCGAGTTCAGGAGAGTTCTGGGCTGAACTGAGAGAGGGATATGAGGTTAGATCTATCAAATAAGCCCAGACACATCTCAAGGAAAGCTAACCCAAACGACTCCTTGGGCACCACTAGTTTATGGATCCCGGGTAAATTGACTACCAGGTGAGAGTAGAAGTCCAACTGGTTATCCTGGGTGTCATCTCTCAGTAGCTCTCACGTGCCAAGTGCCACAAGTCCCTCAGTCCTTCCCCTTTCTTGCGTTTCTCTGGAAGTCCCTAAAGTTGGAAAATGTCTTCCATGAGGTTCATGCTACTGTCCCCATCTCTTCCACGCTTCTGACTGACTTGCTTCTCACCTCCCCTGTCCATCCTTGTATGCTGCTTCTGGCACCTCCTGGATGCCAGTACCAGTGGTCCCCTGGGGCACCCACCCAATTGGCACTGATCAATTCTTCACCTCTGATATCCCTTGGGAAGGAGTCTCTGCTGCTGGCATCTGAAGCTGTTACTTGCTATCCTGGAATCTGTCACTTAAGTTGACTGCACCAAAGCACTGCTCAGGCCACCCACATGGTAGAACTGACACCAATAAAAAATCAAGGCAAAGGTTTGGAGGTCATAGTTCTGTAGCAGGTACCCAGAAATGCCAGATTCATGTCCTACCAGGCATCTCTATTCCTCACACGGTCCCCAACAGCTGTGAACAAGAAACGCTACCCAAATGGGAAATGAAGGCCACTTTCTTAATAACTGAGGCAGTACTCCATAATCCACAGGGCAGGGATCTGATAAAAAGTGACCTGAGTCTCTCACAAGGGTGGAAGCCAAACATTGGGCTGGGAAGAGGCTGATCAGACTGTTGCATATAGCTGGGAAGTGACGCCTTCTACAGCTAGCTCTATTACTACAGAAAGAACAGAGGGGAAAAAAAGCTGGTGTGCAGCAAGAAAGGCAACAAGGCAGACGAGAGCCCAGGCAGGCTCAGTGAGTGGCTGCTGCATTTCAGTTCCCAGTGCCAGGCCCTCCTGAGACCTCAACATACTCTGCTTTAATTCTACCCATACACATTTCTGATAAAGAATCCCTTCCAATTTATGCCCCCTTACATGGGTATGTTACTTGCAACCAAAAGAGACCAGTGCAGCACTCTAGGGCAGGAACCATGCTGTCCTGACTGCGGATCCCCCGTGTCTAGAACACTGGTAGCCACACTTGGGATTTAGTCCACGTCTGCTGAAGGAATGGGGGGTATCTGTACTGGTCCTGAAGAACAGGCCAAGTGTATTTAATTCAGGAGTTATAATCTAGTTCGTAACATACTCACCAAATACCAATAGCACCCAAAGGGCTGCTATAAATCCCAAACGGACCATGGAGATGTGAATCTAACCTTAAAGGGACCCCTAAAGCCATGTCTGACAGCAACATGAAAGAAATACAAAGTTACATGATCTAGCTTCAGAAAACCATGCTTATGGAAGCTCAGTGTGAAATTTCACTTTAATCTTTCACTCATCTAAGTATAAAGGGACATTCAAATATGCAAGTTTACTTTTCCTCAAGGAAATATTTATTGCATATTATTAGTGATTATATTTTACAGCAAAATTAAATGAAATTTATACACTTTTCATAAACATAAAATGGAAATCAAGGCATTATCAAATTTATATGCTGAACCAAAGTCCTGGTTTTCAGAATTCAGCAATCATGATTCTGGTCCAGGGCCACCAGTCCATGATTTTAAATAGTTGAGGATCCTGTCAGTCACTGGAACAAAATCTTCTCTGTATGTGACAATCGTTTCCACATAAAACCCTTTCGGAGGCTCAAGCATTTCATTTGTTGAGACATCCTTCTGCTCTACTTCACCACCTTTAAAAAAAAATGGAACACCTGAATTATTAACTTTTAACTTAGACAGCAGTCATCAAAATTATCAGTAAAGTCTTGTAAATAAAATAAACTAAGGCAACAGCCCCACCCACATCAGACTCCTGACACCATTCTCTTTTTGTAAAAAAATAAATATGACCTCTACAGACACTGAAATGTTTTTAAATGCTCAACACTGGACATGGGTACCTTCGGCCCACTGATCATCTTCATCACCAAATGTAATCTTTAGCACACTTTTTACACAAATAACTTTATTGAGATACATATCAGACAGTTAACTTGTTTAAAATGTACGGTTTTTAGTATTTTGAGATCTGTGCAACCAGCATCAAAATCAATTTTAGAATATTTTCATCCACAAAAAGAAACCCCATTCCCTCTAGCAGTCACTCCCCATCAACTCTGCCCCTTCAGCCCCAGGCAACCACTAATCTACTAGAAGTATCTATAGATCTCCAGCACATTTTTTTTTTTTTTTTGTGAGGAAGACCAGCCCTGAGCTAACATCCGTGCCCATCTTCCTCCACTTTATCTGGGACGCCGCCACAGCATGGTTTGACAAGCGGTGCGTCGCTGTGCACCCGGATTTGAACCCGTGGCCGCCAGGCGCGGAGCCTGCGCACTTAACCGCTATGCCACGAGGCCAGCCCCTCCAGCACATTTCTGAAGGCTGAGGGATTTCCTTTTCCGCCCAGTCACTGGGAATGTTTTAAACGCCTTGGCTGGTAAAAGTCCTGAAACTGTGTTTGCCAAACGCGACGAGGGCTAATGTTACAGAAGATCACCTCTTCAAATCCCCGTCCGGGGCCTTTGAAATTCCACCTGGAACCTTACAGAGATTCTTCAAATTCTGAGTACAGGGACGGGCTCATTCAATAAATAAACAAGATTTAGGTAAGAAGATTTAAAAGGCAGTTCCTGGCAGATTCCATTATAACGAGTGGCTCTAAGCATCCGTTCCCACTAGTTTTGCAGAATAAACCTGGGGCTTGCGGCACGGCGGCCCGCTTCGACGACCCCCTGGGTACGCCCCGCGGAAGGCTGCGCGTCCAGCGGAGGGTCCTGCCGGAGAGCCGTACCTGGCTGCCTGCTCTTTTTCCGGCCGAAGAAAAACAAGGAGCCCAACAGGCTCCAGGCGCCCAACGCATAGACTGCGGACATCCGCCGGTACCAGGCGGTGGCCTGGTCCGGACGCATGGCGCCGCCCGGGAAGGCCCAGCTCCTCGCAGACCCAGGGCGGAGACAGGCCTTCCGGTCGGCCCGTCGCCGCCGCCGCCGCCGCCTCCAACGGGGCGCCGGCCCCCGGGGCCGCTTCCTGCGCTGGCCCCGATGCATCCTGGGGCGTGTAGTCCCGAAAGTCGCGCCCGGGCTGGGACTCGGAGGTGTGGAGCTTGGGGTCTGGCGGCTTCCGTGCTGCGCTGCAAACGGAGGACCTTGCATACCACACGATGAGGACCAAATGACAATTTCTCTGAGAACACGTCTCACTTGCAAAATTGCAACGCCTGCCTTACACAGGCTTCAGATGGTATTTGTGAAGGTTAATTCCACTCCTCCTCCACTTCTCAAGTTTGAAGTATAAAGTTACAGGCTCTAGCTTCAGTACACCCCCTGTCTCACCGCGCAACTCATCTTCCTCGTGTTGCTTTTTGGAACCCTGTCTGGGTTAGCCTTGGGTCCCTCCACGTCAAAACTAATCCTTCCGCTGTGCTCCGGCTCCATTCTTTACTGCCTCCTCAGGGGCCTTTCCCATCAATTGAACTCCAACGCTCACTCCCCCACCTCCCACACATTTTCATTCCACTGATTTTTACTCTTCATCATACAAACGTGCCCATATCTCAAAAACAAAAAATATCCTTCGACTCTGTCTACCTTCCGCTTTTCTCTTATCCATACGTTTCTGCAAAGCATAAACCACCCCCACTCCAACAGACCGGACAAGAGAGCAAAAGTGGTGTGTGTGGACACTCAGTAAATCGCCATATCCAGTAACTGTTTTTCAGCGATGATCAAACTTGATTTCTTTTTTTTTTTTTTAAAGATTTTATTTATTCATTTTTTCCCCCCAAAGCCCCAGTAGATAGTTGTATGTCATAGGTTCACATCCTTCTAGTTGCTGCACGTGGGACTCGGCCTAGCGCTGGACGGAGAAGTGGTGCCTTGGGGCGCGCCCGGGATCCGAACCCGGGCCGCCAGCATCAGAGCGCGCGCACTTAACCGCCAAGCCACGGAGCCGGCCCCAAACTTGATTTCTAAAGCATTTGGCACACTGACCCCAGCTACTCCTTTTTTGGCTTCAAAAACATTTTCTTCCCTATCTCCGTATCTTTCAGGGCTCTTTCTACTTTGCCCTCCATCTAGAAATTGGTGTTTTGCCATATGCAAAAATTAATTCTGAATGGATCACAGGCTTAAATGTAAAACTTAAAACTACAAACCTAGAAGAAAACATAGGAGAAGAGGCTTTGTCACCTTGTGATAAGCAAAGAATTCTTAGAATACAAAAAGCATGAACCATAAAACAAATATTGGTAAATTGTGCTTTTTTCAAAATTAAAACTTTTGCTCTTCAAAAGTCACAGTTAAGAAAAGGAAACCATTCACAGAATAAAATATTCAAAATATATATATTTGACAAAGAACTTGTATGCAGAATATATAAGGATTCCTTACAATTCAATTATATAGAGACAACCCGACTAAAAAATAGGCAACAAATTTGAACACTTAACAAATAAGCACAGGGACATCATTAGTCAACGCAGAAATGCAAATTAAAACCACAATGAGACACCATTACACACCTATTAGAATGACTAAAAATTAGATTGAGAATACCAAGAGTTGTAAGGATTTGGAGCAATCAGAACTCTCACTGGTGGGAACATAAAATGTCACAACCTCTTTGCAATACTGGCAGTTTCTTAAAGAGTCGATCATACACCTACCATAGGACTCAGACATTCCATTCATATTTACCCCAAAGAAATGAAAACATTACGTCCACACAAAGACATGTACATGGATGTTCACAGAGCTTTATTTTATAAGAGCCCAAAAACGGAAACAACCCAAATGTCCATCAACTAGTGAATGGGTAAACGAAATGTACCATACCACTTGGCACTGAAGAGGAACTACTGATACACGCAACAACAGGTGACTCTCAAATGGATTATGCTAAGTGAAAGAAGCCAGACACAAAAGAAACCAGACACAAAATTCTAGAAGCAAACTAACCTATAGTGAGAGAAAGCTGATCAGCAATTGCCCACAGCCGGGGTGTGAAGAAAGGGAAGGGCTAAAAGGGGCCTGAGGAAACTCTGGGGGGCGATAGATATGTTCAGTATGTTGACAGTGGTGGCGGTATCATCTGTCAAAACTCATCGAATTGTACAGTTTAAATGGGTGCAGTTTGTTGTATGTAAATTAAATCTCAATAAAGTTGTTAAAAACAAAACAGAAAAATTGGTATTATTCCAAGCTTGCTTCTCTTCTCAACTTTACTCATGTTATTTACTTTATATGTTAATGACGCTCAAACCTACTCCACATTCTCCTGAAAGCAAATCCATATTAATTACTGCCAACCTGCTGGGCATTTCCAGTTACATCCTACAAACTGCATAAACTCAAAATGTACAGGATTTCATTTATCAATGCCATCCCCCAACAGGAAAGAAACCTTTCCTTCCTTTTCTCTAATTCAGAGGATGATGGAGACATCACCCAAGCCAAACACCTGGACTCATCTTCTCACCTAACATCCCATCTGTCACCTCTGTCTAAACACCTGCCTTTATTCAGGCCTCATTTGGATTCTGGCCTCCTCGCATCCATCCTGCCACTCTCCTAGAGTGCTTTTAAAATCCATAACTGAGCATTTCACCTCCTGCTTAAGATAACTCAGAGGTTTTCCTTGCCTTCCAGATGGAGTTCACAGTCCTCGTTAGGCACACCAGGCTCAGTGCTCCCCTCAGGATGGCTGCTGTCCACACAACACTACCTCCCACCTCCATGTTCTCTCTGGAAATAGCCACCAGTACCCAGAAGTGGGACCTGCATGGCCATGTCTCCTACATTAGGTCACCCAGTGGTGCCCCCCCAGCACCTTAACTCACTGTCATTGGAGAGAACACCAGAGTGAGCTGGGTCTCTCACTTTCTTTCTTCTGTTAATTTGAAACAGAAAGGCCCAAGGAGGAACAGTTTTGACCTTAATCGGTACACACCATTTTATACACTCTTCTATATGATGTATCTCAATTAAAAATTATATCCAAAAAATATTCCACGGAAAACGTACAGTGGGGCCAGCCCCATGGCGTAGTGGTTAAGTGCGCATGCTCCGCTGCTGGCGGCCTGGATTAGGATCCCAGGCGCGCACCAATGCACCGCTTGTCAGGCCATGCTGTGGCGGTGTCCCACATAAAGTGGAGGAAGATGGGCACAGATGTTATCCCAGGGTCAGTCTTCCTCAGCAAAAACAAAAGAGGAGGATTGGCATGGATGTTAGCTCAGGGCTGATCTTCCTCACAAAAAAAAAAAAAAGAAAGAAAACGTACAGAAAATAAAAGCCCTTGGCATTTAAAATGTAACTGTTAGGGGCCGGCCTGGTGGCGTAGCAGTTAAGTGCGTGCGCTCTGCTTCGGCGGCCTGGGGTTCGCAGGTTTGGATCCCAGGCACGCACCGATGTACTGCTTGTCAAGCCATGCTGTGGCGGTGTCCCATATAAAGTGGCGGAATATGCGCACAGATGTTAGCCCAGGGCCAGTGTTCCTCAGCAAAAAGAGGAGGATTGGCAACAGATGTTAGCTCAGGGCTAATCTTCCTCACACACACACAAAAATAAATAAGTAAATAATAAAATGCAGCTAACATCTTAACGTAGGAAACCCTCCCAGAACGTAGTTGTTGTTAGTGCCATCGGGGCGATTCTGACTCCTAGGACAGCAGAGTGGAACCCTGCCCCAATGGGCACTGTATCAGACAATGCTCCACTGCTGTTCATTGGGTTCTTAAGGCCAATTTTTTCAGAAGTGGGCAGCCAGGTCCTTCCTCCTAGTCTGTCCTTGTCTGGAAGCTCCGCTGAGACCTGTCCACCATGGGTGACCCTGCCGGTGTTTGAAATCCCAGTGGCATAGCTTTCAGCACCACAGCCACACACAACCGCCACAGTATGAGAACCGACAGACGGGTGGTGTGGTTCCCTGACTTACAAACTCGAGCCGAGGTGGTGAGAGTGCCAAATCTTAACCACTAGATCACAACTCAGAATATAAAGCAGAGGCAAAAAGGCAGTAAATACAAATTCAAAAGATGGAGCATCAGAATCAACCCAATGGTCCAACATCCAATTAATAGGCATTCCCAGCTTTACTTTTGTACATAGCACTCATTACCTTCCTATAAATTATATAATTTACTACTTTTTTAGTGTTGGTCTTCCCTAACTAGAACATAAGCGCCACAAGGGCAGGAATTTTTGTTTTACTGGCTATATTTCCAGTGCCTAGAAGACTACTCCATACATCGCAAATACTGAAGAATTATTTGTTGAATGAATGAAATAATGGCTCCAAAGTTCTGAGAAAAAATTATTTGAGGCTTAGAATTTTACACTCAGCAAAGCTGTCAAGTATGAAGACAGAAGAGGCTCAGTGAATTATCGCCCATGTACTTTTTTTTCAGGAAAAGTCATTTAAGATAGCAAGATGCCTTAAGGGACAAAAGGAAGAGTAGAACTAACCCAGGAGTCCAAACAGAAGAAATTCCTGGATCACAGTTGTCATAGCAATTGGCCTATGTTAAAAGGGAACATAGGTGACCTCTAAAGAAAAATGGACTCCATTCAGTAGATCTGGAATTTCCTAATAAATAGAGAACAAAATCTCTCAAAATACAAAAATTAGAAACTCTAGGGAAAACAACAGCAAATATAAGAAATCATCTGAAAAGGAAGCCAACCAACCTGTGGAATGCTAGAATGCAAGAAAAGTGACAGATTTTGTCATTTGAAAATGTTTTCCTTCAAGTGGTATAGGGACGGGGACATGAGACCCCTGAGGAAAATGTAATACTAGCTGACTTGGACATGAACAATATTTACATTATCACAACTGTGTAAATAATCTTTATTAGTTTTCAACTTTCAGAGTCAACTTGGAGATGAAAGACATAGCTATGGTGATAGGCAGAATGTAAATTTTACCAATCTTGATAATATAAAAATAAAGGTATAGGGGCCGGCCTGGTGGCGTAGCTGTTAAGTGCTCACGCTCCGCTTTGGCGGCCCGGGGTTCACAGGTTCGGATCCCAGGCACGCACCGACGCACCTCTTGTCAAGCCACGCTGTGGCGGCATCCCATATAAAGTAGAGGAAGATGGGCACAGATGTTAGCCCAGGGCCAGTCTTCCTCAGCAAAAAGAGGAGCACTGGCAACAGATGTTAGTTCAGGGCTGATCTTCCTCACACACAAAGATAAATAAATAAAAATAAAGGTATAGCTTATCAAAACTGGCTGATAAGAGAAAAAGGTCTTAATATCCTCATTCTCAAAAATAGGAATTGAGAGATACTGGCTAAAATGGATACACCAACAACAAAGAACTTGTAAAGAAAGGTTAAATGCAGTTACCTCTGAAGAGTAGGTCTAGCCTTAGGGAGAGGAGGGAACTGTTATTTGTTGTAAGCTCTTTAGGATAAATTTTTTTTTTCCACCATGCATATATTACTTTGATTAAAAAACAGTGCCTGTTAAAGTTATTTTATTTGATGCCCAAGATAAATGTGTTGTCACTCTGTTAGAGCCACTTAGGCCCATCAGCCTCCCTTTCCGTCTGCCTGGGCTGGACTCTTTACATAGAACGTTACACGTGAGTTAGGGGCAGCGCTACTGCAGACCACTCTGCCTCATAACGTTTCACATATTCCACATGGTCTGTTTCCTTGGTCTGTTAACATTTAGACAGTAAATGAGGATTAGGTTCAGGAAATACCTCTTGGGGGGAGTCACTTAAAATACACACACTCACACAGAGACCTCGAGAAATCAAATCGGTATTAGCGTTATTTTAGCCAGTGCTTTCTTTATCCAGATTTATTGCCTTTCCAATCATTATGATTTTCATCTAAGCAAGGTGCCAAAATACATGACCTCTGATTTTATATAGACTCTAAAGTTAGGATACAAAAAGCATATAAACATCTACAAGTACCAAAATGTTTATGACCTTATAATTTTATGGTGCAAGAAAAGGGGCATAGATAAGGAATACAAATAAATTATAATCTAAAGAGTTACATACAACACTTCCTTTGATTATTTATTAAAATCCACCAGAGAAGTGGAGGGAATGTTATTAAGCCTTTATAAACAACTGTGAACACAATCTGACAGAGATTTCTTCAATTTCCTGCTCACATCCCTAGCTTAACAGGCACTGGAGACAGCTAGCTTCTTCAAATGATCCATGAACACCTGCAGGCTGACGTCATCAGTTAGGATGGGCGCTCCTGTTTCCTAAAATTTAATGAAAAAGGTTTACTGGCAGGTATGTTAAAGCTGGTTAGAATTCATGAGTGATTAAGGACCTTCTCACCTCAGAACATTCACAAGTGCTGTCCCCTCTGCTATGAGTACTCCTGCCACCTCCATCCTCTGCCCAGCTAATTCTTTCAACCGAAGCATACTCCACTGATAAGGCCATCCCTGCTGCTACAGATGGTTCTGAGCATACGCCCTTCTACTTTCCCCCTCTCCACAGTTCTGATGACTCACCCGGAGTCGGGCTCCCCACCAGGCGTGAGCTCCTGGAGGCCCGCACACCCTGCCTCTCATCTTCCCCACCACTCTGCCAGGATCTATCCTGACGCTCTTAAATGTTCTGCTTACAACAGAATCTTGATAATGGTTCACAAACGAGTGAATCAGTAGTCCACTGAACAAATATTGTTCTCTTTCATTAAAGAGGTATTTGTACTATCAGAAAACACTTATGATTTAATTAACGTTAAGGAAAAAGAAAGGAACAGAAACCCCAATTTTCTAAAAGAAAAAATAAATAAATAAATAAATAAATATAGATATACATGATCTACACATTTTATATTACCTAGAAACAAGTCAGAAGTAGTAGTAAACTCTAGACAGTGGCATTATAGGTAATTTTAATTTTCGTCCCTAATCTTTCTTTTACATATCCAGATTTTCTAAAATGAAACTGTACTACTGTTATAATTAGTAAAATGTAAACATGATTAAAATTTTATAAGAGGACTTCTTCTGGGAAGGAGGAGTAGATGTACTTTTCCTTATTCCTTGCACTAAGCACAACTAAAAGCTCCGGATATTTTTTATAAAACACACACAAGAAGGCTCTGAAAGTGGAAAGAAGATAGCAGACAAACTAGGAACCATGGGAGCCAAGGAACAATACAGTGGTGAGTTCTCTGGGTTTTCTTTCTTTCCTTTTTTTTAAAGATTTGCCCTGAGCTAACATCTGTTGCCAATCTTCCTTTTTTTCTTCCCTTCCTCCTCAAAGCCTCAGTACATAGTTGTATATCCTAGTTGTAAGTTGTTCTAGTTCTTCTATGTGAGCTGCTGGCGCAGTATGGCTACTGACAGATGGGTGGTGTGGTTCTACGACCGGGAAGTGAACCTGGGCCGCCACAGTGGTGAGCGCCAAACTTTAACCACCAGGCCACTGGGGCCGGCTCCCTTGGGTTCTCTTTTTGACATATACATCCCAGACTTGGCGCTGAAGAAGCTGGCAAATGGCCATTGAGCACAGACAAAAACAAGAAAAAGAGCCCCCTTTCTCCAGCCAAAGGACCAGGGTAGCCTAGCAAGACAGAAAAATGGTAGATTACCACTGTACTCTAGTCAAAGATGACAGAAAAAACTGTGACCCCACCAACGCCAGCAAAGGCTGAGTGGGCAGCTTAGACTTTCACACTCACAAGGTAGTAACGATGGACTCCAACACCCCCACCAGGATGCTGTCAGAGAAGGCCAGGTATGGAGCTAGGAATTTCATCCCCAATGGCCAGCAAGAAGTCGCCCTACCCCTATGGTGTCAGTAGACAGCATTCGGGAATCGTGGACTTCCACCCCAACCTGGCAGTAATAATATGTCCCTCCCCTACCCACTGGGGTGGTATCAGAGGAGGCCAAGTGGAGAGTAACTTTCCCTATCACCCACCAGTAACAAGGCCATCTTCATAGCAGGATCAGTGGAGACTAGGTGGGGAGCTAGAAGTTCCATCCCCACCCAGCAGTAACAAGGAATAGCCTCTTCCACTACCTCAGGTGTCAATAGAGATCAATGGAAAACCTGGACTTCTGTCTCCACCTGGCAGTAATGAAAAAATGCTCCCCTCCAACCTTCCCTCCAGAGTAGTGTGGCAAAAAGGCAGCTGAAACAGCAGCTTTAAATAGATCCAGAGTCTCGTAAAAAATACGAAAATGTCCACATTTCAATCAAAAATCACTTGTCAAACCAAGAGCCAGGGCCGGCCCCGTGGCTTAGCAGTTAAGCGCGCGCGCTCTGCTGCTGGCGGCCCGGGTTCGGATCCCGGGCGCGCACCAATGCACCGCTTCTCCGGCCATGCTGAGGCCACGTCCCACATACAGCAACTAGAAGGATGTGCAGCTATGACATACAACTATCTACTGGGGCTTTGGGGGTAATAAATAAAATCATAAAAAAAAAAAAAACAAACCAAGAGCCAAGATCTCCAAGTGAATGAAAAGAAGATAGTCAACAGGTATTAACACTGAGTTGACAACAATGTTAGAATCATCTAAGACTTTAAAGAAGCCATGATAAAAACGCTTCAGTGAGCAATTATGAACACACTTGCAACAAATGAAAAAAATTAAAAGCCATAGGAAAGAAGTACAATGTCTCAGGAAAGAAGCAGAAGATAAAACAGAAATGTTAGAACTGAAAAATACACTAACAAATAAAAAGTTCAGTGTATGAGCTCAATAGCAGAAAGAAGACAAAGAATCAGTAAACTGGAAGATAAAATAATAGAAATTACCCAACTGAAGATTAGAAAGAAAGAGATGGAAAAAAAAGGAACAGGGCCTTAGGGACCTGCAGGGAACTACAAAAGACCTAACATTCGCGTCATTGGGGTCCCAGAAAGAAAGCAAAAAGGGGGTGGGCTGGAAAAGTATTCAAAGAAATAGTGGCTGAAAACTACTCAATTTTGGCAAGAGACATCAATATATGGAATGAAGAAGCTGGGCAAATTACAAATAGGATAAATCCAAAGAAATCCACACAGAAACACATAGTACTTAAACTTCTGAAAACTAACAAGGAAAAAAATCTTGACAGCAGCCAGAGAAAAATGACTTCTTATCTACAGGGGAAAACAATGAGAATGACAGTGAATTTCTCATCAGAAACCAGAGAGGCCAGAGAAGCGGCAAAATATTTTTCAACTGCCTCAAGAAAAGAACTGCCACCAGAATCTTATATCCAGAGAAAATATCCTTCATGAATGAAAGGGAAATCAAGATTCTCAAAGGAAGGAAAACTAAGAATTTATCACCAGCAGACCTACCCTAAAAGAATGGCTAAAGGAAGATCTCTAAACAGAGAGGAAATGATAAAAGACAGAACCTTAGAGTATCAAAAAGGAATAAACAACATAGCAAAAATATGATAAATATAATAGGCTGTTTTCTTTTGAGGTTTATAAATTATGCTTGATGGTGGAAGAAAAATTCTAACACTGATATATGTAGAAGAACTATTTAACACAATTATATTATAAATCGGGCAGGGTCAAGGGACATAAAGGGGGGTTAAGATGTCAGTTCTATACTTCACTTGAACTGGTAAAAAGGATGACATCAGTAGACTGTGATAAGCTACACATATATAACACAATGTAACGTTCTAATACCTAGAGCAACCAAGAGTAACCACTAAAAAAAGCTACACAGAGAGATACACTCAAAAATACTATAAACAAGTTAAAATGAAATTATAAAAACCATTCAAGTAACCCACAAGAAAACAGAGAAATGAAAAGCAGAGAAAACAAAATAAAACGGCAGACTTAAGCCCTAAAATATCAATAACTACATTAAATATAAATTGTCTAAATGCACCAATTATAAGTTAGCAGAATAGATTAAAAACCATGATCCAACTATGTGCTATCTATAAGAAATTCACTTCTAATATAATGATATAAGCACGTTGAAAGTTAAATGATGGAAAGAGATATATCATGCAAACATTTATTTTTTGACATGATAAATACAAGGAATAAAGGAAAGGAGTGGGCTTTATTAATGCCAGATAAAGCTGACATTAGTGCAAACAAAATGACCAGAGACAGAGGGGGATATTACATAATGATAAAAGGGTCAACCCGCCAAGAAGACACAGCAATCCTAAATACGTATGTAACAAACAAGAGGGCTGCAAAAACCGTGAACAAAAAACAGAACTCAAAAAAACCCTGGAAACTTCAACATCCTCTCAAAAATTGATAGAACAATAAGACAGAAAATCAGCAGGGATAAAAATAACTCAACAATACCATCAACTAACTGTATCTAATTGACATATAAGAAAACTACCCAACAACAGCAGACTACCCGTTCAAGTGACCCTGGAACATATGCCAAGACAGACCATACCCTGGGCCATAAAACAAACTTCAACAAATTTAAACTGAAACCACACAAAGCGTATTCTCCAACCACAATGGAATCAAAATGAGAATCAATAACAGACAGATAACAAGAAAATCTCCAAATACTTGGAAACTAAGCAATACTTCTAAATAATCCAAGAGTCAAGAGGAACTCTCAAGGGAAATTTAAAAAAATATATTAAATTGAATGAAAATGAAAATACGACATATCAAAACCACTGCAAAAGCAGTGCTGAGAAGGAAATTGATAGCACTAAATGCATACATTGGAGAAGAGGTAAGTCTCAAATCAATAATCTAAACTCCAACCTCAAGAACCTAGAAAATGAGTAAAATAAACCTAACGCAATCAGAAGGAAGAAAACAATAAAGATTAGAGCAGAAATCAATGAAATAGAAAACAAAGAAAAAGGACAAGAAATAGTAGATAATAACAACAATAAACAAACACATAGGGACAGAGATTGGATTGGTGGTTACCAGAGGGGAAGGGGGAGGGAGGAGGGTGAAAGGGATAATTGGGTACATGTGTGTGGTGATGGGTTGTAATTAGTATTTTGGTGGTGAACATGATGTAATCTATGCAGAAATAGAAGTACAATGATGTACACCTGAAATTTTTACAATGTTATAAACCAATGTTACTGCAATAAACAAAAAAATTAAAAAAAAAAAAAAAAAAAAAAAAAGAAAAGGAAGTAAAAGGTATTCAATTGGAAAAGAAGAAATAACCTGTCCCTACTTGCAGATGACGTGATTATCTACGTAGAAAATCTCAAGGAATCTAAAAACAACTGCTAGAAGTAATAAGTGACTCAGGAAGGTCACAGGATACAAGATAAACATACAAAAAATCAATTGTATTTCTATACATGAGCAATGAACACTTGGAAAATAAAATTAAAAATACAATACCACTCACAATCACTTAAAAAAAAGAAACTAAAAATATACAACAATGATGAAAGAAATCAAAACAGATTTAATAAATAGAGACATATCAAGTTCATGGACTGAAATTTTTATCAAAATCCCAGCAAGATTTTTTTTAAAAGATATAGACAAGATTATTCTAAAATTCATATACGGAAAAGCAATGGGACTAGAATAGCTAAGACAATTTTGAAAAAGAAGAATAAAGTGGGAGAAATCAGCCTACCTGATTTCAAGACTGATTAGGCAGCTACAGTAATCAAGACTGTGTGGTATTGGTAGAGGGACAGAAACACAGAGTAGGAAACCCAGAAATGGACTCATGCAAATATGGCCAACTAATTTTTGACAAAGATGCAAAAGCAATTCAATGGAAGAAAGACAGCATTTTCAACACATGGTGCTGGAGAAACTGGACATCCATACGCAAAAAACTAAACTGAAGCCTCACATCTTACACAAAAATTATCTCAAAATGGATCATGAAATGAAATGTAAACACAAAATTAGAAATGAACACAGGAGATCTTTGGGATCTAGGGCTAGACAAAGAGTTCTTAGACTTGACACCTAAAGCACAATACATAAAAAGAAAAATAGATAAAGTGGACTTCATAAAAATTAAAAACTTCTGCTCTGCAAAAGATTGTGTGAAGAGGATGCATTGACAAGCTACAAGTGAAAGAAAATATTTACAAACCACACATCCGACAAAAGACTAGCATCCAGAATATATAAAAAACTCTCAAAACTCAACAGTAAAAAAGCACACAATCCAATTAGAACATGGACAAAAGACACAGAGATTTGATTGAAGAAGATATACAGATGGCAAAGAAACACATGAAAACATGTTCAACATCATTAGCCATTAGCAAAAAGTAAACTAAAACCACAACGTTATACCACTACGCACATATCAGAATAGCTAAAATAAAAATAATGACACCACCAAATGCTGGCAGGGATGCAGGGAAACTGAATCACTCACACATTGCTAGTGGGGACGTAAAAGGATACAGTCACTCTAAAAAACGGCATGACAGTTTCTTAAAAAGCTAACCATGTAACTACCATACAACTGAGCAAATGTACTCCTGGCATTTATCTCAGAGCAATGAAGACTTATGTTCCTAAGAAACCTGTACATGAATGTTTACAGCAGCTTTACTCCTAATAGCCAGAAACTGTGAACAATGTAGATGTCCTTCAATGCATAAACAACTAAACCGCAGTACCTCTATAATGTGGAATACTACTTGGAAAAGAAAAAAAAATGGAACAAATTATTGATACATCCACCACCTGGGTGAATCTAGATAATTATGCCAATCCCCTAAAATTATGTACCATATGATTTCATACCTATAACATTCTTGATGACAAAATGGAGAACAGATTAGCAGTTGCCAGGCATTAAGGAAGGAGTGGAGGCAGGAGGGAAGTGAGTGTGACTATAAAAGGGCAGCACCAAGAGATCCCTGCAGTGATGCAAATGTATATCTTGACCATATCAACGTCAATATCCTGGATGTGATACTGTATTACAGGTTTCTAAGATGTTATCATTGGGGGAAACTGGTAAAAAAGGTATAGGGGAATCTCTGTATTATTTCTTATAATTGCATGTAAATTTACAATTACCTCAAAAAAGTTTAATTTAAAAAAATGTTATAAGAAAACAGTGAAAGAAAAGACTCAATTGAGAGAGACATAAATGTTAGGAATAATTAAATAAAGAAGGCATCAGAGGTTAAAAAGTGCAGAGGAGGCACAACCAATGGTGAGGAGGAGCAGATGTTTTTGCCCTGCACTCGTGGGAGAGAGGAAGGAGAAGGGGGAGGACTTGGGGTGATGTTGCTGTGACTATGAGGAGAGTCAAATGAAGGCCACAGAACAGTGTTCTGTCCTCTGGTCTAAACCTGCCATACTATGCTGTGTACTGTAGGAGAGGATCCACACAGGGCACTGCCCTCCACCCCCAGCTATCTCATTCAAAGTTTCTTTTTCCTAGCAAAATATCCAAGTTACTGTCTCTAGGCCATAAGGGATCCAATTTGTAGGATTTAAAAACAAGTTGTTAAAAAAGTAGCCTGGCCTCCCCAAATAGCTGACAACTTCTTACCTGTCCCCAAGTATACAGGTTATTGTGTGTCTGAGATGGGTTCACTTTGGACAAAAGGAATCGAGCCTAAAAAAAATAGATTTAAAGATTAAAACTGGCATTAATATTAGTGTAATAGAAAAAAAAGTTTTTACAACATTTCTTTTGTTAAATTAGAATTTTTTTTTACCACATAGGAACCCATTTCTTTAGCTTAAGCCCAATGGCTCTCCATTTATTAGGGTTCCTGAAACATGAAATATGTATTTTATCTTGGCAATCCTTTTACATCAAAATAATTTCTTTTATTGAGGAAGAGTTGCCCTGAGCTAATATCTGTTGCCAATCTTCCTCCTTTTTTTTTGCTTGAGGAAGATCGGCCCTGAGGTAACATCTGTGCCAATCTTCCTCTATTTCATATGTGGGTCACAGCATGGCCACTGACGAGTGGTGTAGGTCTGTACCCAGGAACTGAACCTGGGCTGTCGAAGCAGAACACACCAAACTTAACCAATATACGATGGGGCCGGCCCTACATCAACATAATTTTACCACTCATTTAAAAAGAAGTCATATTTGGAAGTTTACCTGTATATCAATCTATGTCACCACATAAACTACTAACCAAGCTGTTTGGATTTATAGCCATAAAAATATATCACGAAACCATCAGAGCTAGAACTCAGCTCACTCACCTGACTGCCTCCATGCTCCGTGTTAATGTAACGGGGCATTGGGAAGCGCGCTTGCAGAATCTCTTGAGCGTCATCCAGTGGTGCCTGCAGGAGGTGCTTGAAGTTTTCGTACTCAGGCATATCCTGGTACCCAGCTTTACGCCACTGGGCTATGGTCTACAACAAAACAAACAGACCAAAGCTAGTGCGGAAACACTGAAACAGCAGCCTTTTTGGATATTTTTGACATTGTAACACTACCACCCCCACTCCCACCCCCCGAACTTGTTTCCAGTGAAGAAGTCTTATGTCAAGAATGACAAGTTTCAGAGGGGAGCAAAGTAGAGCTGACTAGGAGAAGTATGAGTAAGCAAAGAGGTGCATCCAGGACCCCCTCCCACACACACAGTTCTCCCAGAAATGTCAGTCATCAGTCACCGCCTCTTCCCTTTCTAACTGAACACACCAACTAGCTAAAAACGCCAGGGATCACTCGTCCCAAGCAGCCATAGGCTCCCTTCCTTTCTGCATCCACTGCTCTCACTTGGTCTAGCCTCTCATGTCCTCACACCAGGAGGGGAAGGGATTTGTTGGCTTCCCACATAGAATCCACTCCCCTTTCCCTTTCCTAGCAGCACACATTTTACACCCTCCTCCAGCGTGCAGTAGGCACACAGACCAGGTGGGACTGACCTCATCCCCATCCCCTGCTCCCCTGGGCTCTGAGTTGGGATACTCTTGGTGGGGGAGATAAAAGCTGTAAGAAGCAAAGTACGGGGGCTGGCCCAGTGGCACAGTGGTTAAGTTTGAGCGCTCTGCTTCAGCGGCCTGGGGTTCACACGTTCCGATCCCAGGCGCGGACCTAGGCACCTCTCAGCAGGCCACGCTCTGGCAGCATCCCACATACAAAATAGAGGAAGATGGGCACAGACATTAGCTCAGGGCCAATCCTCCTCACCAAAAAAAAAAAAAAAAAAAAAGAATCAAAGCATGGGTGTTACTTAGGCAATGAGTAGAAGGCAATTTACTAAAGTGTGGAAAGTAAAGACTATCTCCCAAACTGGGCTAAACTCTGTGTCTCATTCCTTCTTTTATTCCCATCAGCAGCTGGTCTAGGCAATATCTTGTACACACAAGAAAACAAGAAATATTCGCTGACTGATTAATATATCTTTATAAATAAGCTGAAGTGCTTTCAAATGTAATTTAGGGAAGAAAGTTTTCTTTCTCTAAAAAAGAAAACAATGGAGAGAGAAAATGGAATAAGATCACGTAACAAGTGATCGATGTTTTTTAAAAACAGCTGTTTATATGATACCAGAAAGAGGATTCTCTTTAGATGCTTCTGCAGCCTGCTCCTCCCTTCTTCTCAGTTCCCAGTACTACTTTCCAGGTCTTAATTTCTGACTGACTGGTAGCATGGAGGAAATCCCCATAAGCTCACTTGGGTCCAAGAGTTCGTAAGAGCACCCACAACCAGGAGACTTAGGGCTTTTGGAGGGTGAGAACGATGTCATTATCCTCATCTTTAGAACCCACCACTTGCACACAGAAGGTACTCAATAAATATGTGAATGAACAGGATGGGGGCTGTGGTCAGAAATGCCTAAAGGGCTGAGCTGAAGGCAAAGAAACCCATGTTGTGATTATTGCTCCTAAAGGAACCAGTTATGTCAATTTGTGAACAGCAGCTCATCATCCAATGGCCCTGGGTCTAGGACCATTACTGATGGCCTAGCATCTGTGGGTTAGCGGCTAGCAGAGCGGCTGTTAATATGCTGAAAAAAGTTAAAAATTATAAAATGCCTATTAGTATTAGAAAACTTATTCATTCTAAGTTATTAAAGGAATTCTGAAACACAATTTATATCTTTGTAGGACATTTGAAATCATTTCTCATGTACAGACACTAGGAAGTCAAGTCAATCGTCAGAGCAATTTATTGAAGGTAAAGAATGCACAACAGAAGGAAAAGATTATATCACTGAATATAATGGTCAATTAAAGGATTTTCTTCAGAGGAGCCATTCCCTTTCTTAGGGCATGAACCCCTTTGAGAAAGACAGAGGTTCTCCCCTGAAAGCCATCCACAACCATCCTAGACCCAGCACAAGGTTCAGTGTGCCACACGTTATCTCAGCAAAGAAAAACTTTCGTCCCAAACTTGTTTACTAGTAACTCTAATGTAACTCTGAAAATAGGGTGTATAAAAAGTTTACTGAGAAAAAGTAAACTGATCTTGCCTGACAACTCAAAAAGCAGTAAGTTATGGTGATTTAAAAGGGCCATCTGAGATTTACTTACAGCAAATATTAAAATTACTAAATATACAAAATACCCCAGGGACCTGAAAAAGTATTTTATTCACTAGAATAAAAGCCACTGTACTCATTATAATGAACTGTGGGTTTTCTAAGCCCAAATTCTTATCCCAAATGTCATAAAAACCTAAATTAACTAAAAGAAAGTAAAAACTATAGTAAGGAAAGAAATGAATATCATCTTACCTCACCAAGATAAATGACAATTTGAAAGAAAGTATCCATCAGCAAAATTCTGTCAGCTAGAATGCTGCTGCTGTCCAAGAGTACTGGCTGAAGAAAAAGGGAGAGAGAGATGGTGTTCTTCCCACTGTTCCCCACGTGCGACCACTCCAACCTCACCCCTGGGGTGTCCACAGAACAGCTACAAGGCCCTTTACAAACGGCACCTGGCACGTAGCTCTCCCCCTCTTTATGCCACATTCCCACTTTCTGCACCCTGACCCAGCAGTTCTAATTTCATCTTTGTAGAAGAAAGAGGCTTCAAATACTCCCTCATCAATGGGGAAGGGAGATTAGTCATATCTTTTGCTGTAGGAACCAGAAATAATTATAAACATTCTCAGTTTTATGCTAGAAATATATTTTATCTATCAGAGATGCACTCTCTCAAATCTACTACAGCAGATGACAGAAAACAGGGATGCCTATAGGAAAAAAGAAAAGCCTTTACTAAAACTTTTAAAAGTTTACTACAAAATACGTTTTACTATGATTTTTATTTCAATAATAAAAACAACTTACACTCATCAAAGAAAATTTGAAGATTTGTACCCAAGTACAATTGCAGGCTTTTAAAAAAAAACATAATTTAGAAATGTTTCTATTTTGACTTTTTTCATTTAACATTTCAACAGGATTTATCTATTTTATTATGTCACAAAAACTTTGTGAATAATTCTTACATTACTTATTTATTTTCCTACTACTGAACATATGGGTTGTTTTCTAATTTTCTATTATAATAGTTCATTTACTATTTCTTTGAACAAAGCTTTTTCTGTATATAGGAATATTTCCTTCAACGACAATAGAAAACATGGAATTACTGGGTCAAAGTATATTAACACCTTGGGGGAAAAAAGTACCCAGGTATTTTTTTAAAGTTTTTTACATGTAATACCATGTTCCACAGATAATAGCTTTACATGTCCTGTGACTTTTTCCTATGCATACTTTTTAATACTTAGAAATAATGTTAAATTACTATAAAGACTGAAAGTTTTATTTTTTTTTAGAGTTTTGCTCTAAGAGTAAATTGGCTAGAAAAAAGAACCTACATTAGGTGATTCCAATTCTGAGAAAAGCATTCACATAGAACCTTACCTCTGGTGGTCCATGGAACGAATAGGAGTAGAGAATGGGCTGGATCATGATGAGGGACTGGGTTAGATCCTGTCGGGCAAAATGGTGTCTATAATATGACGACTCGTCAGGACTGTTGTTAAACACTTGAAGAAATGGAGATCTTCTAAGATGGAACATGAACTGCATTTACAAAGAAAAAAGACAAATGCATACAGCTGTAGCCTTCTTAGACACCAGAGTAGACCTGCTTTAGGTCTCTGAAACAGGAGAACCCAGACTTCAAGAACAAGGCCTCTGGGTTCATATAAACAGAAGGTAAAATGGTAGTGCCAGGTGCTGGGGAAAGAGAGAAATGGAGTTGCTGTTTAATGGGTAAAGTTTCAGTTTTGCAAGACGAAAAAGTTCTGGTGATCTGCTGCACAACAACGTGACTATAGTCACGCACCACATAATGACATTTTAGTCAATAACAGACCACATATATGATGGTGGTCCCATAAGATTAGTACCACATGGTCTAGGTGTGTAGTAGGCTATACCATCCAGGTTTATGTAAGTACACTCTAGGATGTTCCACACAATGATAAAATCACCTAATGACGCATTTCTCAGAACGTATCCACCTCATTAAGCGATACACTACTGTATACTTAACACTACTAAACTGCACACTTAAAAATGGTTAAGATAGTAAATTTTGTTATGTGTTTTTCATCACAATTAGAAATAAAAATTATTTTTACAAAAGGGGGACGCCCTCTGCATATGTCAAATCTTCCACGTGAAAGGGAAAAGGCAAAGCCGCACTTATTTCTGGAGAATGATGGGGCCAGGCTGCAGACACAGAATGTGTGCTCTAAAGAGGTCACAGTCCCGTGGGGAAAAGGCACACTCGGGGCAGCGTGTTATACGTCACGGTACAGGAAAGTACCGCTATGGAGGGGTGGGGTGGAGGGGCAGCAGAGACTTCCCAAAGCCACTGGGGTCTGAAATAGGTGCACAAGGAAGCCAGAGGGCGGGGGAGGGGACTGCAAGCACAGAAACAACAGACGAGACTACACAACGTGTAGTCGAGAGGCTAGAGAGCTCAGGACAGGCTGGTATGTTGGAGTGAGGTGTGTAAGGAAGAAAGGGACAAAAGATGACTCTAAAGAGGTATGGTCTACCCTGAGGGTTAGAAGGCGGAGGGCAGACTTTTAGCTCACTCTAAAGGTTGCCAGAACATGCGAATGAGCTGCCTCAAGAAGTGTAAAGCTTCCTGAGATTCCAAATACTGGATCACAGGTTTCTAAGTAGTAATCACGGGTGACATTCACTGCATCCTAGGTGCAAGGCACAAAGCACTTGACAAGTCTCATTTAATCCTTCCAATAAGCTCTTACTATCCCTAGTCTACAGGTAAGGAAAAAGAGGGGTAGGCAACTTGCCCAAGGCCACCGCTACTGATGGGCAAAGCTGGACTCTAATCCAGGCCGTCTGGCTCCAGAGACTGGGCTCTTGATTCCTATCCTAGATGCCTCGACAGAAGGAATCTCAGAAACCACCTCATTCAGTGGTTTTTCAAACTGTGCGCTTTAGTCTTAGTGGATCCTTACGGCCCCAGAGGGTGGGCTGGTGGAGGGTGCTGGGGTGGGACCCAGTGGGTGAGGGTGGTGTGTGGGCACAACCAGAACAGCATCAAGTCTGCTTTATGTTCTGGCTTTGGAGCAGGTCGTCTCAAAGAAAGGATTCCAGAGGTTTAAAAAGACTGCAAACCACTTCTCCAGACCAACTCCTTCCTTCTAAAGAGAAGACCAAAGTTGACAGGGCCTCAGGACCTCATCCAAGATCAGCAGCAGCAGAGCCAGCACGGGAACTCGGCCCTGACTCTGGCTGGTCCAGGGATCTTTCCACAATACCTACAGCCTCAACTCCTTGGGCATGGGCCAGAGGGGCACATGTCAGGGCCGCAGAGCCCTACTCTGGGCTGGAGGTCAAGTGAGGTGACCTCTGAGGCTCCTTTTAACTCTAAGAGTCCAACTATACAAGTTCCTGACTGAAACCTGTGTCCACTTTTCAAATTGAGTACTTGAAAGGATAATACACATTTGGATATCTAAGTCCTCACAAGTTTATTTCAAGATGAAAATTTGCTAATCCAGCTATCCCACTACTGGGTATCTATCCTAAGAACCTGAAATCAACAATCCAAAGAGGCTTACGCACCCCTATGTTCACTGCAGCATTATTCACTATAGCCAAGAAGTGGAAGCAACCCAAGTGCCCATTGACTGATGAATGGATAAAGAGATGTGGTATATATATACAATGGAATACTACTCAGCCATAAAAAAAGACAAAAATCATTCCATTTGCAACAACATGGATGGATCTAGAGGGTATTATGTTAAGCGAAACAAGCCAGCCAGACAAAGACAAACACCGCATGATTTCACTCATATGTGGAAGATAAACTAACCCACGGACAGAGAGAACAGTTTGGTCGTTACCAGGGGGAAGGGGGTTGGGGGGTGGGCACAAAGGGTGAAGGGGCTCATTTATATGGTGACTGACAAACAATAACGCACAATTAAAAGTTCACAATGTTATAAACTATTATGAGGTCAATTAAAAAAATGCAAGTTTGCTTCTTTCTACTTATTCCTCATTAAGGTATCTCCAAGGGAAGGGGGAAAAAAGCTGAGTTTGCTTTTTTGTATCTGTGAAGGGCCCAACCTGCAAGTCCTGGGCCCCAGCTGTGGAGTCAGCTCACATTTACTAAGCGCTTAACAGGTGCCTGGCCCCACAGTGAACACCTGATCAGCCTCAGCTCATGTAATCCTCACAGCCATCCACTCAGCTAAGCTCTAGTTTCCTCATTTACAGATGAGGATGGAGGTTCAGGAAAGGTAAACACTCAGACCCCTGACAGCGGCCTCGTACTCCATCCACTTCTCTGCCTCCATTCCCTTGTCCGATGGCTCCCAGATGCGTGGTTCACGCATAGGGCAGTTGTTTACAGGAGCCGCGAGTCAACATAATAACCATAGACATACCATGAAACACTCGTCACAGTAACTGTGGTCTCATTTTGATATATTCACTTCCACTGTGCTTCATTTTCTTGGTTTGCTGCTGAGGCAGCTGACTGTCCACTGAGAACCACAAATTAGAGATTCTGTTGTGGCCTTGCAGCAATGATCTTGTTTTGCCTTTTCATAAAAGTTCATGCACTTATTTTCTCCTCTCTGATGTCACCTCTGTCATCGGTAGGGCTCAGGCACTGTCTCATACACAGACACAGTACCCATCTTGAACTGAACAACCTTCATCACCTATAGACTGAATCTCAAAACACAGGGAGTCTTCAGTTTACCCCAAGGGCAGCAGGCTTTATGTCTGCCACAATTTATTTTTCTTAGTCATTTAAAAAAAATATACTACTTACCTGAGGATAGAGAGAGAAGGAATCTGATAACCTAAAAGAAGTGGGGTCTTCTTTGTTATACTGTCCGAACTTCTGACACTATTAAAAGAAAACAGCAAAAAGATGATAAAATCTAAGTTAGCGTCACCTGGAAAAATCCTGGTTAGTAGGAGAGCTACGTTCCAACCTCAACTCTGCCACAGACTGACTGTGAGTCCCAGACCAGCGCTTCTCAGGCATGGATGGGCAGACACGTCACCCGGGGTGCTGTGAAACGCAGATTCTGACTCGGCAGATCTGAGGAGCGGCTGGAGACCCTGCATTTCTAACCAGCTCCCAGGTTCTAACTGCTCTGACTAGTGAGGGGCTAAGAGCTCTCTCAGGGGCCCCTTCCACAAGAAAATCCTCCAAGACTCTGAAATACTAGCAATTATAGATAAGCCTTGATGTTTTATCACCCTACAACTCAATTTCCTTCCTCCTCTCAAAGGCAAATTTCTGGAAATGTTTTCTCTCCCTGCCTTTATTTCACACATTTCCCCTGGTCACTAGAGAACTAGACTGTCCACCATTTAAAGAAAGCCCCTCTCTGACAACTACCCTCCTCCTACCAAATCTGATGTCCCTGCACAGTTCTCATCTTCCTGAACTCCCTAACACTACAAGCCAAGTGACCCCCAAACTTCTTGAAAGTCTCTCCTTCAGTCACTAAAATAGCACTTTTCAATTTCTCGTCACCTCTCCAACCAAACCTTCTCTGACTTCTTCACAGCCCCTCGTCTTCCTACTTCCTCCTAACTGTGGCTTCCTCAGAGGTCAGCTCGTGGCCTCCTGCTCCCAGCCTCACTGTTTCAGCTACAAACACTAGAGCCAGACCAATGTCATCCAAATCCCTCCCCACGTCCAGTGCAGACATCTAACCAGAGCTCTTGCTGGAAGTGCCACCTGACTATAGGACAGCTTTCCTTGGACATACTTTTGCAAGTTCACATTCAAAATAAATTAAACTATTATATTAAAAAAAAAAGATTCACCTTCCTCCACCGTAGAGCTGCTCTCCTTTCCCGTTTCCCACCTCTCCATCACGCTTGCAGTTACCCACACTGGCAACCTGAGTCAACGCTGACTTTTTGGTTTTTGATCCCACATATAGTTTGACCAAGTTTTATCAATAATTCTTTTGGCACACATCCTGATTCCAAACCTTCTCTCCCCTTCAATTCTACCGCCTCCACCCTGGTTTCAGCTCCCTTGAGTCTGCAAAATCCTCCATTGGTCTCCCTACCAGTAGCCTTTTCACCCTCCCATTTATCTTATAAGGTATAAACAAGCTTCATGCTGATGTCATACCCCTGCTTAAGAATCTCACCTAAGTCCCTTCCTTTCTCTAATGTTAAGGCAGTGACTTAACTTTAAAATTAAGGCATTCCACAATCAAGCTGCACCTTCACTGCTGCTCTGCCAACCATACAACCTGGGCTCCTGTGACCGTGGTCACTCCAGTGTCCCCAGCCTAAGCCGGAATGCACAGCTACGTCCCCCAGGCTTGTTCACACTGGGCCCTCAACTTGGCAAGCCTTGTCATCTCCTCCCCCATTATCCCACTCTTTTTAAAAAGACTTGATTCAAGGCTCACTTCCCACATGAAGCCTTTGCCAACCACCTGGACTCTCTGCTCAATTTTCAAATTGTGTTTGAAATGTTGACATTCTCTGAAAAAATGGTTCCACAGCACAGCAAGAGCACACACAGGGCTAAATAAAGTTAAGCAGGTTCCACGGGACAGCAAGAGCACACACAGGGCTAAATAAAGTTAAGCAGGTTTCACGGGACAGCAAGAGCACACACAGGGCTAAATAAAGTTAAGCAGGTTTCCTTACTGGGCTTTTCAGGGCTTCTGATCACGAATACGTGCTGTGAATTTCCAAGATGGTAAGATTATAAGGTATTACTGATTCATTGCTTTGTGGCTCCAAATTCACCCTTTTTGCCTGTTGTGAAATGGATCCGGGCCCTTTAAATATTTGTCCTTTGCCAGTTGGCATGATGTTAAGCTTTGTCCGTACAGGGTGCCAGAGGGAAGTGTTTCCTTCCGGGTTCCAGGGTGCTCACACAGCAGTGGCACTTGTGGCTTCCCCAGTGCTGAGCTCCTGGAGCACACACAGCCGGCAGCTACCCCTGCACCCCATGTGCCTCTGGTGAGGCAGTGCCCTGGGAACGGTATTCCTTGGAACCCTGGAAGGTGGATTTTCATCCAGTTATAGAGGGCGAATTTCTATCAAGTTCCTCTGGCACGACACCACGACAACATCTCTGCCATGAGACTCAGTGAGCCATAGTCATGCTCTCTCACCTTCTAGATCAACCCTGGGATGGAAAGGGGACTCTTCCTTGGGTATTCTATCTTGGCCTAGAAGTAGTGTCTGCCCCTTGTATCTGCCACTCCTGTATATTTTTTTTTTTGAGGAAGATTGGCCCTGTGCTAACATCAGTTATCAATCTTCCCCTTTTTTTTTCTCCCTAAAGCCCCAGTACACAGTTGAGTATCATAGTTGTAGAGTTGTAGCTCTTCTACATGGGACGCCACCTCAGCATGGCTTGATGAGCAGTGAGTAGGTCTGTGCCCATGATCAGAACTGGCGCACCCTGGGCCACCGAAGCAGAACATGCAAACTTCACCGCTGCACCACCAGGCCGGCCCCTACTCCTATATTCTTTAGAATTTTCTTTACTTCTTACTAACCAATTCCCCATTATTCTAATCTCCTGTTGTGATGTAATTCTCTATATAATACTTTTCTTGTTTAAATTACTATGTGGTTTCTCTCTCCTGATTAGACCCAGAATTAACACATTAGGCATCTCTCTACACTCCCTGGGCCACGGACCACTATGTCCAAAAATAATCTCCAAGATCTGTAGGAAAAATATAGACCACAGCACTCACAGTGACTTATCGAAAAAAACTCTTTAACATACACAGATCTGCATATGCTCTATATGTCCTGTGCACTTTGTTTCTTCCCAACTGTAACATAAGCCCTTGAGGGGAAAGTGCATATTTAATACTTCTTTTATATCTTTCTCAGGATATCTAGTGTTTGGCAGAAGGTAAGGACCTGACAAATTCTTGTTGACCAAGCGTACAAAATAATAGGTTTAAGTGACAGTTTCTTTTTCTCAAAAGTATAGCAGAGAGCCGGCCCCGTGGCTTAGCGGTTAAGTGCGCATGCTCCACTACTGGCGGCCTGGGTTTGGATCCCGGGCGTGCACCGATGCACCGCTTGTCAGGCCATGCTGAGGCGGTGTCCCACATACAGCAACTAGAAGGATGTGCAACTATGACATACAACTATCTACTGGGGCTTTGGGGAGAAAAAGGGAAAAAAAGGAGGAGGACTGGCAATAGATGTTAGCTCAGGGCCGGTCTTCCTCAGCAAAAACAGGAGGATCGGCATGGATGTTAGCTCAGGGCTGATCTTCCTCACAAAAAAAAAAAAAAGAAAGAAAAAAAATGTATAGCAGAGACCAAGACCAAACCTCGCGTCACTGTTCCCAACTTACCAGCCTGATGAGTTGTCTGTCCAGCCACCGGAGTACATCAGGCCCCTCCTCTGATTCCGCTCGGAACACTCCCAGCCGTGCCATCAAGACTGCTGCGGCCTCCTGGTCAAATGCTGCTTCTATGTGCCTGAGCTGACTCTGCGCATCTGCCCAACTAACAGTCCTAGAGTTAGTGCCAGGCTGACGCTCAGGAGAAACCAGAAAGCCAGCTCTCCCTTAGGACAAAGAAACACACAGCCTGTTCTTTCCTCTAAGACAGCAAAGATTCAAAATGCACTGTCAGTAAGGAATCACAGGAGTTTTACACACATTTTCATTTACCCTCATTTGATCTCTGAAGGTTATAAGTGCAAAAGAAAAATCATGGAGAACTTTCCAATGCTCCACAAGACATCATGAAAGTAGATACCCAAAAGGTACCTAAGTCTCTACCCAGTGCTCCTTTTTGTAGGTCAATCTTACAAAAACCTAAATGTTTACAAATCCACAAAATGACTTCCCAGCAATATACATGGTAGAAGAATTAGTACACATACAAGTTTGCCAGACAAATAAAGACACTATGAACAAAACTAAAAGACAACTGATAAACCAGGAACAGATATGAGCAATAAAGACTCATCATATCCAAAATACATAAAGAGTCCCTGCAAATCAATGAACAAGAAAAAGAATCAGGTTTTACAAACTGGGCAAAGGCTATCAAAGAAGAAATACATCTGGCCAATAAACATGAAAAGTGCTCAACCCACTCATAAATGGGAAAATATATATAAAAGTGACAAACTGCTTTATATTCGCACATTAAAGATCAATAATATCCATTATGAATGAGAAGACGGGACATTCTCCTCACACTATTGGTGGGAATACAAATTAGCTTCCTAGGAGAGTAGTTTTACAGTATCCAAAATTCCACTTTTATGAAGTGGCTGGAAAGAAATACTCATGTACACAAAGACCTAAAAATATGAACGCAGCACTGTCAGAAGGAGGATAGAACCTAAAAGGTACTTTAATAGAGAAGTGATACATCTCATCCACACCATTCAAAACTATGCAGCCATTAAAAGGAATGAGATAAGAGGCTTATATGTACTGACATGGAAGATGTCCTTGACACATTATTGAGAAAAGCTTCTGAATACATTAATATAAGAAGCCACACATGTATATAACATATACATATGATATACAACTGCACAGAAATGGGACTGTGAAGTTAAGTGCCAGTACAGTAATAGCATTTTACCTCTAGGGAGAGTGAGTGAGAGATCTATTCCTTACATATTTATGTGCTGCTTGAATCCTTTACAAGGAGAATGTATTTACCGGTTACTTATCTGATAAATAAAATAGCAAAAAATAATTTTTAATGAACTTATTCCTACTGCAACATGATTATTCTAGGCAAGCGCCCTTCTAGGCAAGTGCCCGCAGGCCCAACTAGGTTAATCAACAATGCCTCTTCCTCCTCCTTCTCTGATCAAATGAGCCAGTGAGGATTGGCCGGAACCATTCAATGGAATTACAAAGGTAAACTAACAGATGTTAAATTCTCTCTTCATAGGAGAAACATCAGTCAGTGGCTCAACAGAAAGGAAACCGGGACTGCTCACTTTCGGGCAACGGTGGTCACGCGGATGCGTCTCTGGGTGCTGGAGTGTTGATACTGCGTGACAAACTGGATGGCGCCTCTGCCTCCTTGGGGGATCGGGGCGTTGTGCTGCAGGGCGAGAGGCCATATACCTCATTACTATTACAGGTGTGAACTCAAACACAGTCACAGGGCCCACTGTGCTCTTCCTAAAATGACTGACAGTGGTGACACTACGGTTCCTGATGCATTTTGAATGGTACACTTAAGATCTAGGCATTTCACTGTATATAACTTTAACTCCAAGAAAAAGAATCATATGCAGAGAAATACTGAACTCAAGTTAATGATATACATACTAAAGAGCTTAAGAATGAAAGACATTGATGACTGCAATTTGCTTTGAATGCATCAAAAATAAGATGGATAGATATGTGATGAAGCAAATACAGTAAAATGTTAATTACAGAATCTAAGTGGTGGGTATACGGGTATTCACTGTACAATTCTTTTAATTTTTCTGTATGTCTGAATTTTAAATACAATATTGAGGAAAGAACTAACACTCAAAAATTCACCAACATTATGATGGCTGGTAAAAGATATTACTCTTCTGATGACCGTATCAGCTCAACAATAAAGCGACAAAAGCAACTTGCTGTCTGACTCTGACCAAACCCTGGAAGGAATAAAAAAAATGCACGCCAGACTGATAGCAGGCCAAACACAAGCCCAAAGTAGCGCCTGTTTATGGAGAAAGAAACCAGAGGCCACCAGATTGTAGTAAATCAGAAAACACAACACTGAGACATGAATATTCATGAAGAAAGGCAACTCACCTGATTGACTACTTCAAAGTAGATGCCCAGTGTAGATGTGGGATCCAGGCCACAGATTTTCCACTGACTTGTGCCACCGACACCAAGCTCCTAGGGGTGAGAAGAGGAATTAAAAAAAACAAAACAAAAAAAAGCTACTCCTGTGGTTAACCGCTGATAAAAGCTTTGACTCTGAGACGGGCAGGCCACTTCGAATCTCATTCCAAATGAAAACTTAAATTTAACTTCAAAAAGTATGATTATGGACCAGAATAAGGTTTACTATTTATTACAGTACTTTAAAATTAAGCTTTTTATATTGGAACTCTGATCAATTTTCATTACATCACCAAGATCTCGCTCTATGTACACACACACGGTACATAACACTGAGGTCAAGTGAAAGAATCAACTCAGGGTTGGGGAAGAAGTAAACAGTAGAAGAAAAAAGAACTGTCTGCTTAGCATGAAAGTTTTATGCACTTCTTTCATCATTATTATTAGAACTATCTTGTAGTTACAGAATGTTAGCTACTAAATATTAATTTTTAATGCAATTTCTTTATTCAAAAGCTACACATAAATTCTTGGTAAGAGAACTGATATTTCAGTGGTATGAAGGTTGCTTTTTATTGACTAGTTGAATGGCTCCCAGTGATAAACATGAGGTTCACTAAAATGTGAAGATTATCACTGTTTTAGGCATGACACGTAGTAGGCGGCAGGTGTCAAAAATACCAGAATCCACCAACCAAGATCACTAGACTCTGAAACATACATTCTATCACTGTAGAGACAGCAAGCACTACATGTTTTAACACACCTCATCAAAATGCAGAATACCATGCTTAGAAAGTAATGTGGTTATGCATTAAGAAAGTAATGATATTTCTTCTATATTACTCTGAATCCACCCAAACTGTACAGTTGGCTGAGTACAGCTGACGCCAGTCTGGTCTCTCTACAAAGCCACGCCAGGAGCCTATGTACCTGGTCACAGAAGCAGCAATCTCAGGAAGGTGATGGTCAGATGGGAAAGGGAAGATTCTTAGGCGAAATCACAAAGGAGCTCTAAGGTGGAAAGTGGGAAGGACACACTGTTTCACCAGTATTTCCTAAGCAAGTTCATGAGATGGATGGATTCATGGGTGCTCACCTTCCCTTTTAATGGCCTTTTCTAAAAGAAGCAGATAACCGCTGCTGGAAGGTGAAGAATCTATATGACAAACCTTATCTTCCATTTCAGTAGCCCTGCTTATCCGCAGTTTCAGCTACCCACGGTCAACTTCGGTCCAAAATTATTAAATGGGAAATTCCAGAAATAAACAATTCTTAAATTTTAAATTACACGCTGTTCTGAGTAGCGTGATGAAATCTTGCACCGTTCCGCTCCGTCCCACTTGGGATGTGAATCATCCCTTTGTCCAGCGTATCCACACTGTATACGCTACCCGTCCCTTAGTCACTTAGTAGCCGTCTCAGTTATCAGACCGACTGTTGCAGTATTGCAGTGCTTGTGTTCAAGTAACCCTTATTTTACTTAATAACGGCCCCAAAGCACAACAGTAGTGATGCTGGCAATTTGCATATGCCAAAGAGAAACCATAAAGTGCTTCCTTTAAGTGAAAATTCTTGGGGCTGGTCCGATGGCGCAAGCGGTTAAGTGTGCACGCTCCAATGCAGCAGCCCGGGGTTCGCCAGTTCGGATCCCAGGCGTGCACCGACACACCGCTTGGCAAGCCATGCTGTGGCGGCATCCCATATAAAGTGGAGGAAGATGGGCATGGATGTTAGCCCAGGGCCAGTCTTCCTCAGCAAGAAAAAAAAAAAAGAGGATTGGCAGATGTTAGCTCAGGGCTGATCTTCCTCAAAAAAAAAAAAGTGAAAATTCTCGACTTAATAAAGAAAAAAAATCATATGCTGAGGTTGCTAAGATCTATAGTAAGAACGAATCTTCTATTCGTGCAGTTGTAAAGGAGAAAGAAATTTATGCTAGTTTTGTTGTCACATCTTAATGTATGTATAGAACAAAACATAGTATATAGGGTTTGGTACTAGCCTCGGTTTCAGGCATCCATTGGGGGTCTTGAAACATATCTCCCACAAATAAGGGGGACCACCGTAGTTTTCCCCATTTACTTTTCCACAATTTGCCACCCCCTAGAAGCTCAAAGTCCCTTTCCTTTTGTCTTGTCACTTTTCTACAAATTTATTGTTCTTCTGTTAAGATGCTACATAACCCCAAGTTCTAACACACCTCTGAGTTACTCATCACTGAGTATGCACGTGCGATGTGTATACGCACAATGTATGTGTTAATAAACTTCTGTTTGGTTTTCTCCCGTTAATCTGTCTTTTGTCAGTCTAATTTGCAGGGCCCCAGCCAATGACACTAAGATGAGTAGAGGAAAAAGAAAATTTTTCCTCCCCTATAGCACCAACTCCCAAGCCTTGCCACAAATCCTCCAGAGCCCCTTTTCTCACTAATACACAAATTCCTTACATAAGCATTTACCCTGCCTTTATCAGAGGCTTTGTAAAGATAGAATTAGGAAATCACCATTCTACAATCTCCAATGAAATACACTGATTCAAATGAGGATGATCCATGGATGCTAAAACCATTAGGTGAAAGGCTGTTGGCAAACAAGATATTCATACTGTGCTGCAATCTCATTCAACAGCTTGCTTACTAAGGGCAAAAAGGAAATGTGTCCTTATAATGGGAAAACATGGGGCAGTCATCACCTTCACCACACAATCTAACTCAGCACCACTACACAGGACGACCAGAGAGAAGTGCCTCTTGACAAAACACAGCATGACGAATACAGATCACTCACGAAGTATGG